>NW_007249482.1:766716-767736 GCF_000164805.1 Carlito syrichta
CGCTCCCGGCCACCGCAGCCTCGACCTGCTGGGCTCCGGCGATTTTTCCCCCTCAGCCTTCCAAGTAACTGGAACTACAGGCGCGCGCTACCACGCCCGGCTAAGTTTTGATTTATTGTAGAGACAGGTCTTGCCAAGTTGCCCAGGCGGGTCTCGAATCCGCTGGCTCAGGCAATCCACTCACCCCGGTCTCTCAAAGCGTGGGATTACAGGCTGAGCCACCGAGTCCGGCCTAATTTTTTCTTTTAAACTATTGTAGAGACGAGGGTCCATCATCTTGTCCAGGCTGGTTTTAAACCCGTGGGCTCGGGCAATCAATCCTCTTGCCTCAGACTCCCAAAGTGCTGGGATTACAGGCGTGAGCCACCGCGTCCGCAGAGGCAGGATTTTCAACAAGGTTGTTCTGGCTCCAGTTTGCGCCCTCACCACTACGCATATTTGCCTCTGGTGGACGGTGGACCGGGGAGTGGCAGCACATGTGCTTGTGGAGGAACATCCTGGCACCGCTGTGGACGGTGGATTAAGGGGGGATAAGGGTGGAAATAAGGAGGCTTGTTGTTATTGGATATCATTGAAATAAGGAGTCCTATTATTTATTATTGAATAATGCGGCCCCAGACAGGGAGGCCTGCATTAGGACGAGGGGGGCAGACACAAGCGCAAGGATTTGCGGGCTCTCCCGGAGTCGAGGCCACAGGCTTGAGTTTGGCTCGGACTGTAATCCGGGAGGAGAGTGAGGATGATGAGCAGGTTTCTGGCTTGGGCAATTCGGCGGACAGGCATTCACTGAGGTGGGCGGGGGCACACAGGAGACAGGAGGCTTAGGCACGAGCTCGGCGTTGGCCGCGGTGAGTCTGCGGCGTTTGCAAAGCGCGGCGGCCAACCGCAGGGCAGAAAGGACCGAGGGCAGAAGCCCCGCCTCGGGCTGCCCCGGCAGCATCTGCGGGAGCCAGGCCGAGCGCCGCGCGTGGCGCATCCCCGGAAGCCGCGCGCGCAGGCGCAGTGCGGCCGGGCGCCCCC
>NW_007249482.1:768162-768741 GCF_000164805.1 Carlito syrichta
GGGGTGGGGAAGGAGGCGGCTGTGGGAGGGGGCCCAGCACCCAGTCTGAACTCCGGGGGGGGTCGGGAGCGTGTCCTTTTTGGTACTGGGAGTGGATCCGTGGCACGGAGTGTTTGGTGGGCAGGGACGTGATGGGTCGGGGACCATCCAGAAGGTGACAGGCGAGGGGAGAGGACACAATCGGGAGGGTTCCGAATTGTGACAGGCACCCGGGGCCCAGTGGACCCCGCTGTCGACGCCCTCCCTGCCCCCGCACCGGCGGCGAGGCCCATCTCACCTGAAGCTGCCCTTCCAGGTTTCCATAGCAACCGACAGCCCAGTGCCGGCGGCCTTTCTGCGCCTGCAGGGAGGGAAGCGCGTGGACGCTGAAAGGCTGCCCTCCTTCCCTCTCCCGTAGCTCTACCTTTTGTGCGTGGGCGTGGAGACCGCCCACGTTCTGCCCTAGCCCCGGCTGGTGACGCCGGGTTTCCACGAACCCTCTGAAGTAAATGCAGAATTGTACATGTGTGTGCATGTGGGCGCATTCTTCTGGGGACAGGCTTTATACATTCCATTCTATTCTTTTTTTTTTTTTTTTTT
>NW_007249483.1:0-2471 GCF_000164805.1 Carlito syrichta
AATAGTTCACCAAACTTTAAAAAATCAAAAAAGTTATAAGAGGGTGAGTTCAAGTATAACTCTCCTCACCACATCTTGAATCACACTTTATTTGTTATTAATCATTTAAATTTGGACTCTTCAGGCTATTCAGCTATGACTAGACACTGAGATCCAGAAGAAAGTATAAAACCTCTGGTAAAATGAAGGCTTCTTACAGGAAAAGTGGAGAGCCTGCTTTATTTCATGCTCAAGTCAAACATGTTACTAATCGTAATTTTTCTTATAAAGGACATTCCAACTCCCTCCCTATTTGTTTTTCTGCTTTTAATAATTACCAGCCTTCTTGCTTAATGTCTACCTTTAAGTCTCTGAGTACAGAAAGCCCTTATCAGGACAGTATCAAGAACGGTTGGCGACTGGAGATGTTAATGCCTGGAGGAACTGCCCCTAGCCATGCGACTAGAGCTTCATCGCCTCAGCGTGTCTGCTTGCCCCTTCAAGGATACAGAAAAGGACTGGTCACTCACATGATGAGATGCTGGCTTCCCAAAATGGAGAGACTGTGCTTATAACTCTAAGGTGGACTATCCTGTACCCGGTGAAAAATTATATATTAATGACTGGGGTTTTAATGGCTCTACACTTGCCACAACTAGAAGGCACCCGTATGAATGGGCTTACATCTATGTTTCCAAGTTCTCTATCGTCTAATCGTTCATTACAGACTCAGCTTTATTGATTGTTTGCAGCAACAGGTCCTGTAACACTTTATTGTCCTCATTCCGGTTTTACAACTTTTTACAGGCCTGTGTTGATTCCCCATATGTTTTGTTAATTGCTAATGCTCATTCTATTTACTCGGTAATATATAATTTTGGTCATTTTGGAATTAATTGTGAAAATTGTACTTTGTCTAATTGTATTATTGTTAACCCATATCAAGTATTTCTGTTTAAAGCATCCTTCTTACGTTTTTGTGCCTGTTCAGCTACTGAAACCGTGGTATTCTTTCTCCAGCTACTTATATTTTTAAAACAAGCCACAGCAATGTTAAAATAGGCCTTGTAGGTTTGTTGCAGCTTTAAATCTTGGAAATTTCTGCACTAATAGCTATCATAGGATCTGTAGCAGCATCTGCAACTACTTTAGTACAAGAAGTGCACACAGCTAATCATGTGAATGATTTATCTCAAAATGTTAGCTTAGCTTTATTTACTCAAGAGCAGATAGATAAAGGTATTATTGATAGGTTGAACGCTTTAGAATCAGCATTAGTATATATAGGAAATCAAATACAACACATTAAGATTCAGATGTCTGTACCGTGTCACGCTAAATTTAAATGGATTTGTGTAACACCTTTGCCATATGATGGTCAGAATGTTAGTTGGATAGATGTTCAGAAACATCTTATGGGAGTTTGGCAGTCTTCTAATTATTCTTTAAACATTCAACAGTTGCATAGTCAGATTACTGCTGTTTCTCACGCACATCTTTCCTCACTTTCAGTTTCTCAACTAGCATCTAGATTTACTTCTTCCCTTTCTCAGTTTGTGGCTTCCAATTCTGTCTGGGATCTGATCTATAATTTCATTGCTATTGGTATAATTGTTCTTTTTCTGCTGTTTATCTTTCCAGTCATCATCCAACGTTTAAGAAAAGCAGTTCAACGTAACTCTGATAATATTTATTTGGCAGTTCTTACTAATAAATCAAAAAAATCATGTCATCTATCAGCTGGTCACTTATGTCATAAAGGCTAATATTTTGTGTCATCAGCTTACCATTCTTCATTCTCCCTTTGTCCCCTCAAGTCTTTACGCTCTTGGTATTCAGTGATGGGTAAGATTCCAGCCACCTAGTATGAACCTAAGACAGGCATTCCCCGCGGGGAAGGGGAACGGGCCAATGACGGGTAACAACTATGGTGAGGCGAGAACAACCTAAGACAGAAGTCAAGATGTTTTGGTGGTTTTAATAAAAAAGGGGGAAATGTTGGGAGCCAACATCTATAGCTACATGACTGAGGCCTGTAAAGGCCCATCTGGAAGATCACCTCTGACATAGGATATCAGTTATACCTATAATATTGGCGTGTGATTAGTGACCAGTGAGCATATATGGCAGTAAAACTTTTATAAGTAAATCTCAATACACCTGATGGAAAGTGCATAGCAGAATTATTTCTCTCTGCCTTTCTAAGTTTTATTTCTTTCTAGATATTTTTTAACTTCTATTTCCTGGTAGACTGGGTAGTCCGCTCTTGTTCCCGAAAGCTGTTTCCCCTAGGGCTAAGATTAGAAACTAAATTACCATGATAGTTTTGTTGCCCTGCCCCTAGCCAGGTAGAACGTTTTCTTTTGTTTCGTTAATTACCGAAACTCTGTCTGCTTCAGCCCATGGCCGCCATCTTGGAAGCCCTGCATTTCCTTGTTCAAGAGTGTGACAGCTACTATTTGATTTTTAGAGTAGACTTGTTGGGATAGAAT
>NW_007249483.1:2832-8453 GCF_000164805.1 Carlito syrichta
AGAAAGTTGTTTGTATTAATCAGGGTATAGAGCAAAGAGTATAATATGAATGACTCATTGAACATTATGGAAAACACTGTGAACGATTTGTATTGAAATTGTGCACCTGTGACCTTAATGTAAGCATGGCAGGCATCATGGAATTCGAATTGTTTGCTTGGAAATTGCAGATCTTGTGGTGGTCTTGTGATGCATAGTTTGTAAAGCAGGAAACTTGTACGCCCCCAGTGAGTGATTATCACATTGCTGGAGGGTATAGAAAATGGTATATAAGTTGGAAAACGTTTGAATAAAATCGGCTCCAGTCTTGATCAGACTGTTCCCAGAAGAACTGTCTTCTCGCTGTCCAGATTCTCTGGTGCGGGTCCTAACCCACCCTTGGTCAGTGCTGGTCACCGACAACTACCAATGGATGAGGAATGAGGATCCTTCAGCCAATATCCTTGGTCTCCCAGGAAGATGAAGCAGTAAACAATCAGTCTGCCAGTAGAGCCTTCTACGCTGGTCATCACCAGGCATTTCCAGCTTATTCAGTAAACATATATTAGTGCTGTCATGACAGTAGTTAAACAGTAATTATAGATGGCAAACAGTGAGTGCTTTCTGTCTGCCAGACTCTGAGCTTAGAAGTCTATATGAATTGAATTCTCAAACTCTAAGAGGAAGATGCTGTCATCACCCCATTTTACAGTTGAGGAAATTGATGCCAATAAGAGTGGAGCAGGTGTTTGAATCCAGATGTGTTCAACCCCAGAACTCATACTCAGAGGTAAAAGCTGGTGCTATAGGACCTTGAACAATTATCATAAAACTATAAGAAAGAATTGGCAGTATGGGACACTGCCATGGAGAGATGGGTTTGGCAGTTGAGGAGACCTGCCAGGGGAGGGAGGGGCACACCTCAACAACAAGGGTACCTGCATAAGGAATATTTGTACACTTAATCCTGAATTGTACTCCACATCTTAAAAAAAGGAAGGTGTTATAGAAGATAGAGAAATGACTCAGACACAATGCCCTTCCCCTCCCTTAAGGAGCTCATAGTACAATATGAAATCTGACATAGGTATGAACCAGCAATGCATTCATACACAGTGGAGAGGAATTGTCATCACAAGATATATTTCTTCCAAGGGAGGAGAATGTTTAATCTGGGCTGGGAGGTTCAGGGAGGATTTGGTATTGAGAGGCAGCATTTGAAACATGCCTTGAAGGATTAGACTCTATCACATCTTGGGTTCCCCAGGAAGCTGGCTCTGAGACCACATATATAGGGTTAAGTAAGGGAAACTATTTGGTTTCTCACCTGCAGAAGAAAGGGGGGAAAAGCAGGAGTCAGCAAATGGAGAAACTGTGCTACAGTGAATCATAAAGATGGCCCTCACTGACCTCCTGGAAAACTGGGGTGGCTCTTCAGAGTTGTCCTCAGCTGTGTTGTTCAGGTTGGGCCTTTAACCCTCAGGCTGAGTAGCCATTTGATGTAGGCTGCCTCTAGAAAGGGGTGTGGGTTTGGGCAGATGCCTCTACAGCCAGGGCAGTTCCAAAGAGGACTGAAAGCTGGGGGTATCTGTCACCTGCATGTCCCACAGTTGGGGGGATAAGTTCTTCAGTGCTGAAGGGGACCTGAGCAGTGACTTGCAGTGTCCACAACAGATATACAAAGATTTGGGAGAAGAGAGAGAGAATCCAGACTAAAGCAGAGGCAAGTAGGCAGAAAAGTCTGGGTTCCCTATCATGAAAAGGTAGGCAGTCCAGTGCAATGGCCAGGGTTAGGGACAGGCTCTGGCTCCACCTCTGTTTTGCTACTTTACAGCCCTTTGAGCACAGTGTAATCCCTTAAACTCTCTGAGTATTCATTTTTCAAAATGGAGCTAATAATAACCTTCATAACGTTGTTTTAGGGATTAAGAAATAATATTAAATGCCTACCTGGTACCAGGAAGCAATCAATAAATATTAGCTCTTATTAGGTAGATTATTGAGAATGAGACTGAAAATAGTAAGAATTAAGATTGGAGATGGGATGAAGGAATATTTTATTCAAGGCAGATAGGTGAAAAAAGGGGTGAGAAATAAGAAAATATGCCCTGGAACCTATTTGTTGATTAGTACTGAATGATGGTAGTCCTGTCTCTTCTTTTGTAACCTCTCATTTCTTGTTCTTGCCTTATTGTATTGGCTAGGACATTCTTCCAGCACAGTGTAGAGAGAAGTAGAATCCTTGACTGTTCAAAGGCATGCTTCTAACTTTTCAGCTTTTAAGATACAAATTCTTATTAAATTTGGAATAAACAGAAATTTCCTTGGCCTAATAGAAGGTATTTACCAAGACCAACAGCAAATCATACTTCCTACTAAAGAGAGGCTGAGCAAAATGACCGTGTATAAGGTTGATATAGAAAATTAAAAATGTTCCTGTGCACCAGCCATATCCAATTAGGACATATCATTTAAGTGCATACATTAGAAAATAAGAACAATTGAGAATTGGTGCCATTGAGGCTACAAATTAGCTGCATCCCAGAAATTTTGATAAGTGATGCTGTCACTGTCATTCAGATATACATATTTTATCATTTCTATTATAACTTCTTCTTTGCCATGAATTAGTCAAAATTAGGCATTTTGTAGTTTTAAATATTTTTAAGTTTTCTACTTGTTTTTAATTTCTAATTTTATCACACCATAATAAGAAAATTAAGTCAGTAAGGGTATCTATATATTTTGGTATTTATTGGAGAATTGGCCTTTTCAGATGGCAAGACTTCCTCCAAAGTGATAGTCAGGAAGTACTTGAGCAGGGATACACAAACAGATTAATAGGAGAGAAAAGAACCCAGCAACAAAGCCCTCCATAAAGCAAACTTGGTATTTGGCAGGGTACATTACAAATAAGAGGGAATAGGTGACTTGTAAATTGGGCTGATTCAACTGATCATTCACCCTTTTTTACTTTGAATATGTGAGGTACAATTCAGGATTAGGTATACAAATGGTCCTTTTCTTATTATTTGTAAGAGCTGATTTTCTACATTTATCACTGACATACATACATATGTTTTTTAATATGAAAAAAATAAAGGTGTATCTTAGTTTACAAAAATATATTCCAGATAGACTAAAGTGCTAAAGATAAAAGCAACAATTTAAAACTTTTGGGCTGGGTGCAGTTACTCGTGTCTGCAATCCCAGCACTTTGGGAGGTTGAGGTAGGAGGATTGCTTGAACCTAGGCGTTTGAGACCAGTCTAGGCAAAATAGTGAGAACTTGTCTCTAAAAAAAAATTCAAAACACACAAAAATTAAAGAAAATATTGATAAATTCCATCATCTCAAAATAAAAAACCTTCCATAAAAGAAAAACAAGCAAATAAATAAATAGAAGATACAGACAAGGAGAAGATAATTGGAATATACAGAATTAACAAAAGGTTAATACATAGAATATAAAATCAGTTCCTAAAAATTAATATGAAAAGGGCAAATAATGCCATAAAAACATGGGTAGGAGTTATAAATAGGTAAATCACAGAAAGTTAAACTTATATGGTTGGGAGGGGGAACAAGATGGCAGCAGCATAGGTGAACTTGTGAGATTCTCTGAACGTGAGTTCCCCAAAAGAATCTTACTTTTCTTACCCCATCCCCCAGTCCACCACCAGCCACACTGCTCTGAGACCTGGGACCTTCAGTCTCATGTAGGGCCGGATATTGTGGCCCCCTGTTGCTGCTGTTCCACCATGTGTGTGGGAGTCTTGGGTCTCAGTTAGCTCCCTGGCTACATTGTCTCTCACCTGGCACCCAGCACCAAGTCGCCGGTCACTCAGGGAGGCTCTGGGCACCCACCCCTCAGAGACACTGGTCTGATTCCTGACTGAAGTACCTTGTGGGGGCCCAGGGCCACTCTCACTGCTCACCGCCTGCTCATTGGAGCTTTGGAGCTCTGGAGTTCTGGGCCCACCCTGGCTGAGGCACTCAGTGCATGACCCCAAGCTTGGGGACCCAGAGAAGCAGAGAGAAAGAGATCTATGAAAGTGAATCTGCCTCTGCCTTTCTCCAGGCAGAGATTTTCATTGTCCTGCCCACCTATCAACAAATTCCACCTCAGTTCCTAAGGTAACGGAGACAAAGCCCCACCCCTAAGCTGAATCAGATAAAAGCAACTCCTAGACAGCCAAACCCAAACTGAGTAAATCTAGCTGCCTGCAATGAAAAACAAAGGAGAGAGGCCGGAGATCAGAGGTGAAGTGATTTTAGTCTGATCTCTTATTGTGACTTATGATTTTATCATTTTGCCTGTTTATTTTGATCATGTTTGTTGTTTGCCTTACACTGTTTCATGATTATATTCGTCTGCCTCTGTGTAGCTATCAGTATTCTTTAGGGAATCTTACTATGTCTTTTTTGACTTCTTTCCGGCCTTGTGTCTCTTTCTTTCCTGATAGTTGGTATGTATGTCTGTTTTCCCTCTCACTCTTCTCTCTCTCTAACTTGCTATTGACCCCACCTTCCTCCATTATTTTCCTCTTTTATACCCCCATTTTAATCTAGGAACCAAGACTATATACTGCTGAATGAACAGATTGTAAGGGAGAGGGAAATAGGTTACAGTTCACTCATACACCAGTTTGTGGATGCTAGAATCAGTATATACATTCTGAACCACAGCTTCCCTCTCAATTAAATCTCAAAGCTGCAAAAAGTACAGATTGCAGCCTACACTCCAACCTGAAAAGTGAACAAAGTCAGAAGATCCTCATAAGGAAGAACAGAATATTGCAGAAGAGAAATAAAAGCAACTCCACCTTCCCTCAAAAGCAGAATTAAAGAAGGGAAGGGAAAGGGGGAGAAAGAGAAAAATCTACACAAATGAAGAAAAACCAAAAGAAGAGTATTGGTCTCTCCCAGACACCTGGGAGGGCACACACTGAGAAAACTGACTTCGGAATGCAAACAATGAAGAGACCCCAGAATGAAGGGTTTCAAACTACAAACCTAGATATCAAGACATTAATGGAAAGATTAACTGTGAATGAAATAAATAACAAACTGATAAGTATGGAAAGCAGAATTACCCAAACAGAAGAAAAAATCTCCGAGCTTGAGGACCAAACTATGGAACTCACCCAAACTCTTAAAAACACAGAAAACAAACTAAAAAAGACACAATGAAACCTTCAAGAGATGAGCGATTACTTCAAGAGACCAAACCTAAGAGTGATTGGCATTCCTGAGGCAGAAAGAGAGACAGAGACCATGCTGGAACAAAGTTTCCATGAGATCATTCAAGAAAACTGCCCTTACCTGATCAGTGATGCAAAAATTCAAACACAAGAGATTCAGAGAACCCCTGCAAGACAACAAATGAGAAGACCAACTCCTAGACACATAATAATTTGCCTAAACAAAGTAGGCATAAAAGAAAAAATTCTAAAGGCAGTAAGAGAAAAAGGCCAGATCACCTACCATGGAAGACCAATCAGAATAGCAGCAGATTTATCAACAGAAACCCTGCAGGCTAGGAGAGCTTGGAGCCCTATCTTCAAAGTCCTAAAAGATAAACAATTTCAACCAAGAATAACTTACCTGGCCAAGCTAAGCTACATCAGCAAGGGAGAATTA
>NW_007249484.1:0-825 GCF_000164805.1 Carlito syrichta
CTATTTGGATACCCCTGATCACCTTCTCTTTTCTGATTGCTCTAGCCAGGACTTCCAATATTATATTGAACAGGATGGGAGAGAGTGAGCATCCTTGTGTTGTTCCAGTTGTCAGGGGAAATTGTTCCAATTTTTTTCTGTTTATAAGTATGCTAGCTGTGGGTTTCTTGTAGATGGCTTTTACTACTTTGAGCTATGTTCCATGTATGCCCAGATGTTCGAGAGTTTTTACCAAGAAGGGGTGCTGAATTTTATCAAAACCTTTTTCTGCATCTAATGATAAAATCATGTGGCTTTCATTCTGACATCTGTTGATGTATTAAATTACATTTATTGTCTTGTGAATGTTGAACCAGGCTTGCATCACAGGGATGAAGCCTACTTGGTCATGATGCATGATTTTTGATATGTGTTGTTGTATCTGGTTTGCTAGGATATTGTTGAGAATTTTGGCATCTATGTTCATCAAAGATATTGGCCTGCAGTTCTCTTTCTTTGTTGGGTCTTTACCTGGCTTGGGTATCACTGTGATGTTAGCTTCATAAAATGTTTTGAGAGGGCTCCATCTTTCTCTTATTGCTTGGAATACTTTCAGTAGGATTGGTATCAGCTCCACCTTAAATGTCCTTATAGAATTCTTCTGGAAAGTCATCTGGTCCAAGGATGTTTTCTATAGGTAGTTTTCTTATTACATAGTCAATTTCATTGATCATTATTGGTCTATTTGTTGTCTTCATTTCCTCTTGTTTCAACCTAGGCAGGTTGTGTGATATCAGAAAGTCTACCATTTCCTTAAGGTTTTCAAGTTTGTTTCCATACAAGTGT
>NW_007249484.1:845-29683 GCF_000164805.1 Carlito syrichta
TTTTGTATTTCTTCAGGATCAGATGTGACTCATCTTTTGTGTTTTTTATTGTATTTATTTGGGCTTTTTCTCTTTTTTTCTTGGTCAATCTAGCTAGGGGACTATCAATCTTGTTTATCCTTTCAAATAACCAGTTTCTTGTTTCATTGATTTTTTTTGTATTATTTGTTTTTCTGCTATGTCCCAGATTTGGGCATTTATTTTGGTGACCTGGATTCTTCTGCTGAAGTTAGGGTTTTGGTGATCTTGCTTTTCCAGCTTCCTTAGGTGACTTGTTAGGCTGCTAATTTGTGAACTTCCATTTTCTTAATGTGCTTTTGTGTAGATATGAATTCCCCTCTTACTACAGCTTTCATGGCATCCCAGATTTTCTGGTAAGGTATCTCTTCATTTTCATATGTTTTCCAGGATCTTTTGATCCCTGTTTTGATTTCATCATTCACCCAAGAGTTGTTTAGCATCTTGCTCTTTAGTGTCCATGTCTTTGTGGGTTTTGGGGGAAACTCGGTGGTGTTGATGTTTATTTTTATTCCACTTTGGTCCGAGAAGGTGCATGACAAAATTTTGTTCTTTTTAAATTTTTTATGCTTGATATATGGCCAAGTATGTGGTCGATCCTAGAGTACATTCCATGTGGCGATAAGTAGAATGTATATTCTGTGGTCATTGGGTGGAGTGTTCTGTAGGTATCAATTAGGTCCATTTGGTCAAGAGTCACATTGAGATTCCAGATCTCATTGCTGATTTTTTGTCCTGATGATCTGCCTAGAGTTGCGAGTGGGGTATTAAAGTCCCCAGCTATGACAGTGTTAGAGTCAATATCTTTCTTGAGTTTTTCTAGAAGTTGCTTTATGAAAGTTGGCGCTTCTATGTTGGGTGCATATATGTTTAGGATAGATATTTCTTGTTGATATTGTGAACCTTTTATCATTATGTAGTGACCTTCTGTATCTTTTTTAATTTTTGATAGCTTGAGTGGTGTTTTGTCTGATATTAGGATCATGACTCCTCCTTTCTTTTGTTTCATTCACCTGAAAATTTGTTTCCCATCCTCTTACTTTGAGTCTGTGAGTGTCCTTTCAAGTGAGATGGGTCTCTTGAAATCAATATATATTGTTGCCTGGTGATATTTTATCCATTTTGCCATTCTATGTCTTTTCAGTGGTGCATCTAGTCCATTCATATTCAGGATAATTATTGAAAGATGATAGTTGGTACCTATCATAATGTTCTTATAGAGTTGTTATTTTCCTCTTTGTTGTTTTCTTTTGGTTTTGGGGTTGGTTCGTATGTGTTTTACTCTTTCCTGTACTCTTGTGAAGAACGTTTTTGTTCTTTTTTCCTTTTCTTCTGTGCTTAGTACTTTCTTTAAGTGTTTCTTTTAGAGGTGGTCTGGTGGCAACCTAAGTTTTTAGGGATTAGATATATGGGGAAAATTTTAATTCTCCCTCACTGATGAAGCTTTGCTTGGCTGGGTTGATTAATCTTGGTTGAAATTGTTTATCTTTCAGAACTTTGAATATAGGGCTCCAAACGCTCCTAGCATGCAAGGATTCTGTATATAAATCTGCTGCTATTCTAATTGATCTTTCATGGTCGGTGATCTGGGCTTTTTCTCTTACTGCCTTTAGGATTTTTTCTTTTATAGCTACTTTGTTTAGGCAAATTATTATATGTTTGGGAGTTGGTCTTCTCATTTGTTGTCTTGCAGGGGTTATCTGAATCTCTTGTGTTTGCATTTTCACATCACTGGTGAGATGAAGGAAGTTTTCTTCAATAATCACATGGAATGTTTTTTCCATGCTGGCCTCCATCTCTCCTTCTGTTTCAGGAAGTTCAATTAGTCTTAAAATTTGTCTCTTCAAGTAATCACTCATCACTTGACAGATTTGTTCTGCCTTTTTAAGCTTCTTTTGTATGTTTTTGACAGTTTGGGTTAGTTCTATATTTTGGTTCTCAAGCTCTGAGATTCTTTCTTCTGCTTGGCTAATTCTGCTTTCCACGCTTATCAGTTTGTTACTTATTTCATTCACAGTGTTCTTTATTACTGTTAACTCAGTTATCAACTCCTTCCTCATTTCTTCTTGTCTCTCCTCAATTCCTTTTAATCTCTCCATTCATGTCTTGATATCTAGGTTTGTAGTTTGAGATCAGCCATTCTGGGGTCTCTTCATTGTTTGCATTCCAAAGTCAGATTTCTCAGTGTCTGCCCTCCGGGGGTCTGGGAGAGACCCATAATCTTCTTTTGGTTTTTCTTTATTTGTGTAGATTTTTCTCTGTCTCCCCCCTTCCCTCCCCTTCTTTAATTCTGTTTTTCAGGGATGGTTGGTTGCTTTTACTTCTTTTGTTCAATCTCATATTCTTCCTTATGAGGGTCCTCTGGCTTTGTTCACTTCTGAGGCTAGGGTGGGCCCCGGGGGCTGTTCTTTTTGCAGTTTTGAGGTTTAATTAAGGGGGAAGCTGTGATTTAAAATCTATCTGCAGATCCCAGTATCCACTAAAAGATGTATGGGTACACTAGAACCTATTTCTCACTGCCTTACAATCTGTCCATGCAGCAGGGTGTAGATTTGCTCCCTGGAAAAAAGGAGGTATGAAAATGAAAATAGCAGAAGAAGGGGGATCTATAGGAAGTTAGAGAGAGAAGAGTGAGAGGGAAAACAAATATACATACCAACTCACTGACGGAAAAGAGACACAAGGCCAGAAAGGAGTGAAAAACAGACACACAAAATTCCCAAAAGCATACAAAGACAGTCCTATAAAATCATGCCTTTTAATGTGTTTGTCCCCAAAACAAACAGGTAGTCTAAATTAAAAGCACACAAAAGTGAGCAAAACAAACACTCAAAACGATAAAATTGAAATTCAAATTAAGAAAGCAGACTAGATCTGGAATCTTTCCTGAGTGTCTAAACTCTCTTCTGCTCTGATCTCTAGCCTCTTCCCTTTGTTTTCACTACAGGCAGATAGATTTACTCTCACCTGAGATATCTGCAACAGGGCTGGGATGCCTGTATCTGATCCAGCATAGGGGAGGGGTTTTTGTCTCCTGTTTAGCAATGTTTCCTTAGAAACCAAGGTGGAGGCTACTCAGAGGTGGGTGGAACAATGCAAATCTCTGCCTGGAAAATGGTCGAGGTGTGTGGCTCTTCTTTCAGAGACCTTTTCTCTCCACCCATCAATTCTCTCCACTTGTTTGGGTCCGTGGGTGATCCACTATGATGAGCTGTGGTGGTGTGTTTCCAGTGTCAGGCACTGGGGATCAGTGGCACAGCTGGGCATTTCATTTGGTGTGCCACCAGTGGTCTGGGGTGGAGGAGGGAGCTGGGGATTCCCCCTCCTGGATCTGAGAGCTGAGATTGGCTGATCAGCACCTCCTTAAGATATGCTGTTCCCTTACACAACCCTGGGGTCCCAGCTTCATTTGGAGGCTAGGCAGGGCTGGGGTGGGGGAGTCTCTGCAGGTCTCTGCCTGGACACAGGGATCCAGCTGCTCTCTAGGCCCACTGAAGCCAGGGGCTAGTTGGGGGAAGTGGAGTGCAAAACTGCTGGGTGCCTCAGCCAGGGCAGGGGACCAGAGATTCAAAGGGTGGGTGGTGAGGGTTGACAGCAGCTTTGGGCCCCCACAGAGAGCACTTCGGGCAAAAATGTAGCTGGTATCTCTGAGGGGCAAGTGCCTAAGCCTTCCTGGGTGATGGCAGCTAGAAATAGGGCTGGGTGGGGACCCGGGACCTAGGGCAGGGAGCTGGAACTCTGAGGAGCCAGCACCACTATGGCTTTGCACGCCTCAGCCCTGGCAGAGGCCTGGGCACTGGGGGCCTGCATGGGCAGTGGTGGCTTTGGGCCCCTGGAGGAAATGGAGCCTGCAGTTTCGAGGGCAGGTGTGGAGGGCCTCCATGGGCTACCACTGCCTGAGACTGGCCTGAGCACCCAGCCAGGGAAGGAGCTGGCAGCTGCTGAGTGCCAGGCAGATCAGTATAGCCTGCAAGGGAACCCAGATTTCTGCAAGGCAGTATCCAAGGGCTTCCACAGGCGCCGGGTGTCTTGGGGCTGGGTGAGATGGTGCAGCTGGGGAGGGAGCTGGGATCTCCATGCAACAGGGCCCGGGGCACCTGGGGTGGAGCAGCAGTGGTTGAAGGGCCACAGTAGCTGGCATTGCGTGGGTCCAAGGGTCTCCAGGTCTTGGACTGATGCTTCTGGCGGTGGGCAGCGGGATGGGGAAGGAAAGTAAGAGTCTTTTTGGGTACTCACTTTTGGAGAATCTTACAGTCCCACCTATGCCATTGCCATCTTACCAGAACTTCTCTGAAAGAACTAGAAATTGATCTTCCATATGACCCAACAAGTCCCCTGTTGGGAATATACCCAGAGGAATTCAAATTATTCTATAAAAAAGATACCTGCCCACGTTTGTTTGTTGCAGCTTATTCACAATAGGAAAAATATGGAGCCAACCGTGTTGCCCATCAAAGTTGGACTGGATTTTGAAAAATGTGGTACATATACACAATAGAATATTATGCAGCCATAAAGAGGGACAAATATATGGACTTTGCAGCAAATTGGATGGATTTGGAGTCGGTCATCCTCAGTGATTTATCACAGAAACAAAGAACTGAGTTCCATATGTTCTAACTCATAAGGTGAACTTGAACAGTTATAATGCTGTAAGAAAGTGATTGGCAGTAGCAGAAAACTGTCAGGGGAAAGAGGGGTAAGACTGGCTGTTGAGGAAAACTGCTAGGGAAGGGAGGGGCATACCTCATCAAGAAGAGTACCTGCGTGATCAATGTTTGTATACCTAATCCTGAATTGTACCCCACATCTTTATAGTAAATAAATAAATTAAAAAGAAAAAAAAGAATATCAGCACAGTAGAGAAAGATATGTAAAGCAACCAGATAAAAAACAGTATGACAAATGGAATAGCACTTTGCATATCAATATTAACTTTGAATGTAAATGGTCACAAAGCCCACTTAAAAAACATAGGCCTTAGACAGATCATCAGGACAAAACATCAGCAAGGAGATCCAGAACCTCAATGTGTCTCTTGACAAAATGGACTTAATTGATACCTACAGAACCCTCCACCCAATGACAATAGAATGTACATTCTACTCATCACTGTATGGAATGTACTCTAAGATAAACCACATCCTTGGCCATAATCCAGCTTTAAAAAATTTCATAAAATTAAATTTTGCCATGCACTTTCTCAGACCACAGTGGAATAAAAATAAATACTAACACCAACAAAGTTCCCCCAAAACACACAAAGACATGGACATTAAAGAGTATGATGCTATGCAATGCCTGTGTCAACATGTAAATCAAAACAGAGATTAAAAGATACCTGGAAACAAATCAAACATCTTACCAAAATCTCTGGGATGCCATGAAAGCAATAGTGAGAGGGGAATTCATATCTCTACAAATGTACATGAAACAAATGGAAAGATCTCAAGTTCACAGCTTAACAACACACCATCAAAACCTTAACTTCAGCAGAAGAATACAGATCACAAAAATAAAAGTTCAAATCCAGGACATAGAAGACAAAAAGACAATACAAAAAGTCACTGAAACAAGAAGCTGGTTTTTTGAAAGGATAAACAAGATTGATGGCCCCCTAGAATGACTAAGAAAAAGAGAGACAAAAAAAACAAATAAACTCAACCAGAAACAGAAAACATGAAGTCACATCTGACCCTGAAGAAATGTAAAAGTTTATCAGAGACTACTATGTACGCTTGCATGGAAACAAACTTGAAAATGTAAAGGAAATGGGTGACTTTCTGTCATCAGACAACCTCCCTAGGTTGAAACAAGAAGAAATTGAGACCCTAAACACACCAATAACAATAAAAGAAGTTGACTATGGCAAAAGAAAATTACCTACAAAAAAAGTCCTAGACCATATGACTTTGCAGCAGAATTCTTCAAAACATACAAGGAGGAACTGATATCAACCCTATTGAAAGTAGTACAAGTGATAGAGAAAGATGGAACTCTCCCCCAAATCCTTTTATGAAGTTAGCTCCACATTGATACCCAAGCCAGGTAAAGACTCAACAAAGAAAGAGAACTACAGGCCAATATCCTTGATTAACATAGATGCTAAAATTCTCAACAAGATCCTTGCAAACTGGATTCAGCAGCACATCTCAAAAATGATCCCCCATGACCAAGTAGGCTTCATCACTGGGAAGCAAGACTGGTTCAACATTCGTCAGACCATAAATGTAATTAAATACATCAACAGATGTAAAAGCAAAAACCACATGATTATACAATTAAATGCAGAAAAAGCTTTTGATAAAATCCAGCACCAATTTCGGATAAAAACCCTCAAACATCTAGGCATAGATGGAACATACCTCAAAATAATAAAGGCCATCTACAAGAAACCCACAACCAGCATACTACAAAACAGAAAGAAATTGGAACCATTCCCCCTGAAAACTGGAACAAGACAAGGATGCCCACTCTCACCTCTCCCGTTCAACATAGTTTTGGAAGTCCTAGCTAGAGCAATCAGAGCAGAGAAGGCAACAAAGGGTATCCAAATAGGAAACAAGGAAGTCAAGTTATCTCTCTTTGCAGACAGCATGATTCTATACCTTGAAAACCTAGGGGAATCTGTGAAAAACCTACCTGCACTAATAAAGGACTATAGCAAAGTCTCAGGGTGTAAAATAAATGTGCAAAAGACAATTGCATTTCGATACACCAATAGCAAACAAACAGAAACCCAAATAAAAAGCACAATTCCATTCACAATAGCCACAAAAAATGGAAATACCTTGGCATCTTCCTAACCAGAGAAGTGAATGACCTTAACAATGAAAACTACAAAACAATACTCAAAGAAATCGAAGATGGCAAAAACAAGTGGAAAAATATTCCATGCTCATGGATTGGAAGAATCAACATTGTTAAGATGTCCATTCTACCTAAGACAATCAACAGATTTAAGACAATACCCATGAAATTACCAGCAACATTCTTCTCAGACCTAGAAACAGCAACAGGAATTCATATGGACACATAAATGACCAAGAATAGCCAAAACAATCCTTAGTAAAAAAAAAAAAAAAAAAAAAGCAGGAAGGATCACACTCTCAGACTTTAAACTTTATTATAAAGCTACAATAATCAAAACAGTCTGGTTTCGTTACAAGATCAGGTGTATAGACTAATGGAATAGAATTGAGATTCCAGAAGCAAATCCTCAATTTCTCAATCAACTCATCTTTGAAAAGCCTCCTCCACCAACCAATGGAGAGACAAGAACCTATTTAGTAAATAGGGAAAAGTGTCTGACCACATGCAGAAGATTGAAACTGGACACCACCTATCCCCACACACAACAATCAAGTCTAAATGGATCAGAGACTTAAACATAAAACCTCAAACTATAAGAACCTTAGAAAATGCAAGAGACACTCTTAGGGAAATTGGAACTGGCAACCAATTCCTGATCAAACCCCTAAGTGTCCATGCCATAAGAGATAAGATAGACAAATGGGGCCTCATCAAACTGACAAGTTTCTGCAAAGCCAAAGAAACCATCAAGAGAGCAAGGAGACAAGCCTCAGACTCGGAAAAAATATTTGCCAACTCCATATTTGACAAAGGCTAACATCTAGGTTCTACAAGGAACTCAAATACGCTGAAAAAAAAAACCAAAAAGACTCATTTCAAAGTGGTCACAACATATGAACAGACAGTTCACAAAAGAAGCCATACAATCTGCCAATAGACACATTAAAAAAAGTTTAGCCACACTAGTCATCAAGGAGATGCAAATTAAAACTGAACTGAGATAGCACCTAATTCCAGTCAGAATGGCCATCATCAATTACTCAAAAAATAACAGATGCTGGAGAGAATATGGTAAAAAAGGAACACTTCTACGCTGTTGGTAGGAGTGTAAACTAGTACAATCTCTTTGGAAAACAATGTGGCGATTCATAAAAGTTCTCAAAAACAACCATTCATATGACCCCACAATACCCCTACTGGGAATATACCTAGAAGAGCTCAAATCACTCTATAAAAAAGAGACCTGCATACGTATGTTTATTGCAGCATTGTTCACAATAGCAAGAACATGGATCCAACTGTGCTGCCCATCAAAAGAGGACTGGATTTTAAAAATGTGGTACATATACATGATGGAATATTATGTAGTCATAAAGAAGAACAAAATCATGAACTTCACAGCAACCAGATGGAATTAGAGTCTATAATGCTGCATGATCTTTCATAGAAACAAAGAACTGAGTGTCACATGTTCTCACTCAAAAGTGAACCTTGAACAACTACTGCAATACTATAAGAAAAGGATTGACAGTAGCAGGAAACTGTGGAAGTGGGTGGAGCGGAAAGTTGGGATTGACAGTAGTGGGAATGTGTCTGGGGAAATTGGGGCACACCTCATCAACAAGGGTACCCACACAGTGAATATTTGTGTACCTAACCCTGAGATGTACCCCACAATTTTAAAATAAAAAAATTTTACAAGTTAAAAAAAAGTAGCCAGGCTCGGTGGCTCAGCCTGTAATCCCGCGCCTTTGGGAGGTTGAGGTGAGTGGACTGCCTGAGCCCGCAGGTTCGAGACCCGCCTGGGCAGCAAGACCTCATCTCTACAATAAATCAAAAAATCAGCCGGGCGTGGTAGCACATGCCTGTAGTTCTGACTACTCGGAAGGCTGAGGCGGAAGGATCCCCGGAGCCCAGCAGGTCGAGGCTGCGGTGGCCGGGAGCGGCCACGGCACTCCAGTCTGGGCGACCGAGTGAGACTCCAACTCAAAAAAAAAAAAAAAAAAAGTAAAAGACATAGACTGGCAGAATGGATTAAGAGAAACACATACACACAATCCAATTATCTGCTGCCTTCAAAAGATCTACTTAACACACAAAGAATTCTATAGACTCAAGGTAAATGAATGGGAAAAAATATTGCATGCTAATGGAAACGAAAAACATTCAGGAGTCGCTGTTCTCATAGCACATAGAACAGACGTTAAATCAGTAAGAGTAAAAAAAGACAATGACAATTATTATACAACAATAAAAGGATCAATCCAACAAGAAGATATAACAATTTTAAATATATATGCATTTAACACCAGAGTTCCCAGCTTTATAAAACAATTTCTACTAGTCTTAAAAAAAGAGATACCAATGCATACTAGTGGAAGACTTTAGCACTTCACTGACAGAAACAGACCGATTATCAAGACCGAATGTCAACAAAAAAAAAACATTGAAGTGAAACTACACACTAGAACGAATGAGCCTAACAGACATCTACAAAACATTCCAACTAAAAACAATAGAATGTACATTTTTCTCATAGGCACATGGAACATTCTCCAAGATAGACCATTGACAGTCCACAAATCAAGTCTCAATAAATCCAAACAAATCGAAATCATATCAATCAAGTTCTCAGACCACAGAGCAATAAAACTAAAACTTGACCCCAAGAAGAACCTGCAAAACCAAACAAAAGCATGAAAGTTCAACAATGTGCTCCTGACCAATTGTGCTGCACATTGAAATTAGACTGGATAAAAAATGTGGTACATATACACAATGGAATGTTATGCAGGCATAAAGAAGGACAAAATATGGATTTTGCAGCAACTTGGATGGGTTTGAGTCTATCATGCTCAGAGATCTGTCACAGAAACAAAGAACAGATTACCAAATGTTCTTACTCATAAGCGAACCCTGAACATTGACAATAATACTATAAGAAAGGAATTGGCAGTAGTGGGATACTGCCAAGGTGGCAGGGAACAGGTAGGAGGGGATGAAGGTGACACTGATCCAAACCAGGCAAAGTGGAGACTAAATGGAGTCCCAAGCTTTACCTGTGTCATGACCACTTGAATATCTAATCCTGAATTGTACCCTACATCTTTAAAAATAAAAACACTTAAACAAAATCTTAAAAAATAAATTAAAAAGGAAAGGGATTGGCTGTAGTGGGATTCTGCCAGGGTGGGGGTGGGGATGCAACAAGAGTACCTGATCTCACACCAGGCAAAGTGGGGACAAAAGGGAGGCCCAAATTTACCTGTATTATGTCCAATTGTATACCTAATCCTGAATTGTACCCTACATCTTTAAAATAAAATATAAATAACAACAACAAAAATGTGCTCCAGAATGATTTGGGGGTCAAAAATTATGAAATGAATGCAATCTCTTCAAATGAATGCCAGCAATGAAACAAGTTATCAAAATCTCTAGGACACAGTCAAAGTTATACTCAGAGGAGAACTTACAGCACATAAGATCTACTTTAATAAGGTCAAAAAATTGCATTTTGACAATCTAATCTCACACCTAAAGGAACTAGAAAACCATGAGCCAATAAAACCCAAAGCTAGCAGTAGGAAGGAAAAAATGAAAATCAGATCAGAACGAAATGATACTGGAAACAAAATAAAGACGAAGATCAGTAAAACAAAAACTTGAATGCTTGAAAAGATAAAGAAAACTGATAGAACACTTGCTAGATTAATTAAGAAACAGAGAGAAGATTCAAATCAACTCAACAAAAATGACAATGGAGACATTACAACTGGCATGACAGCAATGCAAAAGGTCATCCAAATTATTATGAAGACTCTATGCAAGGAAATCAGACAATCTAAAGGAAATGGATGAATTCTTGAAACATACAACCCTCCCCAACCTTGAATCAGAAAGAAATAGAAACCCTGCCAGATGAGTAAGGAGTAGCTAGAGTGAAACAGTAATTAAAAGTCTCCCCAAAACAAAAATCGTCTATGACCTGCCAGACTCTCAGCCAATTCTACCAGACTTTAAGAAGAATTGGTACCAATTTTACTGAAGCTACTCCATAATTATGGAGAGTAGGTAATTCTCCCTCACTCATTCTATGAAGCCAGTGTCACCCTTTGTAGCAAAACCAGCAAAAGATACAGCAAGAAAAGAAAACTATAGACCAATATCTCTGACTGGCATAGACATAGAAATCCTCAATAAAATATTAGCAAACTGAATTCAACAGCACATAAAAAGACAATGAGTTGATGGTTTCATACACTCACTTTGCCAAATGATGGGAGAGAGGAGAAGGTCATATTTTTTCAGCTTTCAACCCAAATATGTCCCATCCCAGGGGAGGTGACAATAAACCTAAGGACAGGGTGCTAGTCAAGAATCTCAGGAAGGTTTTGGTCTTACTTCCTCATCAAATGGGCAGTGTGGAACCACACCCTGCAGAGGGACAGCAACAAAGACCAGTCTCATAATGGGACTGCCAGGGAGGCTCAAATAAGCTTACTTGTCAGATGTTGAGCATGAGAATAGACGTTGGGTCTCCAGGTGTTGATTCTTGACCACACACCTCAGCTGTGTGGGGCTCATGCTGATTCTGTTGGAACTAGGAGACACAATTGCAATCCCCAATGTTGCTGTTGCTTCAGCACACGAAATGGTGACCAACTGTCAGGGAGTGTAGGATGTGGAGGGAGACTGAGTCACAGAAGTCTATGTTGTAATCCTCAAGGGAGGGAGAAACCTGGAGGTGAGCAAGTACATGGCAAAATCCCAGGGATCCAAGTGCTATGTTTTGCATGCTTCTCCCCTCCACACTCTCATGGTGATATGTGATCCAATGTGCTGGAAGCGGAGCCTAGTGGAATGTATTGAGGTCATGGAAGCAGATCCCTAATGAATAGATTAATGTTCTCCCTTGTGCTGAGTGAGTTCTCACTCTATTATTTCCCACCAGAGCTGAGTGTTAATAAGAGCCTGGCACCTTTCTCTCCTCTGTGTTGCTTCCTGTCTTGCCATGTCCTCTCTGTGCACACAGGCTCCCCATTGCTTTCACCATGAGTGGAAGCTACCTGGAGCACCCTCCAAAGGTACACCCAGTTTTGAACTTTCCAGTCATCAGAATCATGAGCCAAATAAGCCTTTTTTTCTTTAAAAATCACCCTTCCTCAAGTATTTTGTATTTTGCAACACAAAAGGGACTTAGACCTCAACTGTTTGTGAAAAGTTATGTTAAAGGTCTACAAGCAGGAACATCTTGCAATGCATCTTTTGACAGGCATGTATGCATGAGGGCTTCTCCTTCATATGCTCTCTGGAGACCAGTTTGTGAGAGTTTGACATATGTGACTCCAGTTTGATACCAGCAACATTATTTTTACCATGTTACCACAAGCTATCCTTAAAATGCTGTCAAAAACCTCAGAGGGTCAATTGTAATGTCTGTCTGTCTGTACATAGGTTTATGTGTATGTCAATTACATATACCGTTGACCCTTGAGTAACATCAAACTTAGAGGCACCTACCCACTCCACAGTCAAAAGCTACATATAACTTCAACTCCCCAAAAAGTAACTACAAAAAGCCTACTGCTGTCTGGAAGTCTTCCTCTTAACTTAAACAGTCAATGAATACATTTTCGCTATCTTATGTGTATTTTATACTATGTTTTTACAATAGAGTCAGCTAGAGAAAAAATGCTATTAAGAAAATTTCAAGATAAGATATATTCACTACTCATTTAGGGGATCACCATAAATGTCTTTAATATCTTTCTTCGTTTTGGGTTGGCTGAGTTGGAGGAGGAAGAAGAAGAGTTGACCTTGAGGTCCCAAGGAAGGAAGAAGTGGCAAATTTCATAGATTTTTGCAGCTCAAATCTGTGTTGTCCAAAGATCAACTATATATAATTTTCTGTACATTTCGATATGGTAAATAAATATATTTGCCTAAGGAGAGATGGCCCCTCTTGGACATTTTTAAAAGCCACTTTGGTGGTGTATTATGGGCAGGATAATATAGCAATGGGAAGCCGACGTAGAAATACGTGGTTCCTACCATCTTTCTTGTTCTTTGACTGAACATTTCCAGAGATTCTATTCCTCATTCAATGCCTGCCTAAATTCTAATCATGCTTTCTGTTCTGTGTACAAGTAGTTTGTCAAGGAAGTGGCCTTAGACAATCAGCACATCCAAAAACACAAGATCATATACTTTTTTGACATTTATCAGAAGGTATCCTCACATTTGAGTACAAAACATTCAGATTATTTGCATGAAATAACACGCTATCCCAAATCTGCCTCTGTAATCTTACCTTTTATTACATAACCAAGGACTGAATACTGCAAAAAGGAAAGTCTTCTTGTATGAAAGCATTTTAAATAACTTTATATGATCATGTGGTTATTGTTTTATTAATGATGCTTTTTGTTTATTGATTTCCAGATGTACAGCCATCCTTGCATTCCCAGGATTAATATCATTTGGTCATGGTTTCCTACTTCCGCCAATTCCTTTCTTATAGCATTATGATAATTGTTCATGGTCTTCTTATGAGTGAGAATATATGGTACTCAGTTCTTTGTTTCTGTGATAGATCAAAAAAGCCCAAATAAATGCAATCAGAAATGCAAAAAATGAAGTCACAACTGAACCCGAAGAAATACAAGAGATTGTCAGAGATTACTATGTACATTTGTATGGAAACAAATTTGAAAACAATCTAAATTAGTTTTCTAAAGAACTATATGTCTATATCCAGAAAAGTCATTTGTTTATAGTTGTATTTTCTTGTAGTGTCTTTGGATGGTTTTGGTGTCAGGATAATATAGGTCTCAGAGAAAGAATTAATGAGTATTTCATTTTTTTCTATAATTTAGAAGACTTAACCAGGCTCGGTGGCTCATCCTGTAATCCTGCGCCTTTGGGAGGCTGAGGTGAGTGGATTGCCTGAGCCCGCGGGTTCGAGACCCACCTGGGCAGCGAGACCTTATCTCTACAATAAATCAAAAAATCAGCCAGGTGTGGTAGTGCATGCCTGTAACTCCGGCTACTCGGAAGGCTGAGGCGGAAGGATCGCCGGAGCTCAGCAGGCGAGGCTGCGGTGGCTGGGAGCGGCCACTGCACTCCAGTCTGGGCGACCGAGTGAGACTCTAACTCAAAAAAAAAAAAAAGAATAGAAGACTTTATGAATAATTTACATTAACTCTTCTTTAAACATTTGGTAGAATTCATTGTAACGCCCTCTGTGCCTGGGCCTTTCTTTAAAGAAATTTTTTTAATTGTGACTTAAGCTGTTTACTTGTTATAGTTTTAATCAGGTTTTCCCTTTATTCTAGAGTTAGTTTCAAAATAATATATATTTCTAGAAAATTTATCTACTTGACTAATTTTGGGTTATGTGTTATTCATAGTATTGCCTGAATGGTTTTATTTATTTAATTTTAGTGTTTGGAGAACATGCTCTGTGTAATTTCTTTTTAAAATTTGTCAAGAGTTTTTATACGGTTTACCATGGAGAGTATTTCGTGTGCACTTTAGCAGCACATGTATTTGCTTTTGTTGGATATAGTATCCTGTATTTGTGTATTATTTGATTTTTTTTTTTTTTAGTTGAGCCTCACTCTGTTACCCAGATTGGATTGCAGTAGCATGCTCTAGGACACTGCAGTCTCAACCTGCTGGGCTCAGGTAGTCAGCCCACCTCAGTCTTCCAAGTAGCTGTAACTACAGGCATGCGCTACCAGGCTCAGTTAATTTTTTGATTTATTGTAGAGATGAGGTCTCGCTAAGCTGCCCCAGGCTGGTCTCGAACCCAGGGACTCAGGCAGTCCTCTCACTTTTGCTTCGCAAACTGCTGGAATTACAGGCATAAGCTACCATGCCAGGCCACTCTCGCCCCACTTTTAAGAGTATCTCTTTATCATTCTTCTTTTGCAATTTTTTATTATGTATATTTGTGTTTTCCTATTGCATTTGCATTTCTTAATATTTTTTACATTTTTGTGATTCTTGAAGTTGGAAGTTTGTGGCTTTCACTAAATTTGGATCATTTTGCTCGTTATTTCATTTAATACTTTTTCTATCCACCTTCCCCTTCTAAACTTTTTTCCATCAGTGACTCCAATTACATCGCTTAAGTCTGCATGAAGTTGGTCAATAAATAACTGGTGCTCTGTTCTTTTTATTGTCAATATTTCTTATGTATTTTATTTTAAACAGTTTCTATTGGTATACAGTCAGGTTCAATAAACTTTTATTTTGCAGCATCTATTAGGCTGGTATTCCTATTCAATGAATTTTTTATGAAAACCTTTTAGTGGTCATTCCTAGAAATGTTTTAGGTGTCTTTTGTGTCTTCAATTTCTGCACTTAACTTACTCAATCCTCCTGAACTAATGACATACGGTTATAATAACTGCTTTTGTATTCTGTCTAGAAAGTTATTACATGTGCAATTTCAGGACCATGCAATGTCAAGACGCTGTATTGGGGGCCTACACTAGCGTAGCTCTGAGGTACATTTCAGAGTATTTGGGCATGAGTAGAGGAACCAGCGTAGGACAGTTACCACACATATGGAAATACAGTTACCATAACCACATGACAGATATTCATATTCTCTTCCTGATCTGAAGGAATTTTAATACAATGGTGGACACTGTGAATTTTTGTTGGTTGGATGCATGGTATATTTTAATTCCTCTATGTATTTTTGTTTTTTTCTTTTTGGATTCAGCAAAGTGATTGAAGACAGTTAGATCCTTTCTCAACTTCCTCTTAAACTATCCTAGGTGGAGCAGGAACAAATTCCAGTCCACAGCTAGTTCATCCCCAGCACAGGATCAATCTCTCTTGACTAGGTAATTTGATAATCTCAATAGGCACTTTTTATTCTGGTTGTAAGAACAACAATTATCCAAATTGTTTCATTGTGTGTGCAGATGTTGCATATGTTTGTGAGCCCCGCAAATGCTTTCTCAAATGCCTGTGGGAGATTCCTTTCTAAGGCTCAAGTATTTTCCTTGCACACATGTGCTCATCAGTACTCAGAAGTATTTTCAAATCCCAGTCTTATCTCTGGGCTGCCCTCCCTTGTTCCATACTGTCTCCTGTAAACTTTTTTTTGAGGGAGGGGAAAGGGATGGGAGGGGTTCCCTGAAATCAAAGTCTGAGAGAGAAAGTTGCATGCAGTTCAGTACTGGGATATTCTCTCTGGAAGAAAGCATGGAAGAGACAACTGGGCAGCCTGCAATATGGCCACAAGTGAGGACTGACTGAGAAGCCCTTCAAGATCATCCTTAAGATCATCCTTCCTGAGACAGAACCTTGGTATTTTGATCTCAGACAGTTATTAGACCTGATCTCCACTCCCAGAGGGGGAAACCTTAGTGGAAGCAGTCCTCTGCAGTCAACAGCAATGCTCAGTAAAGGCAGAGCTGTAAGCTCCCAGGATTCCCAGTCACAGTAAGTCAGTGTGTTTGCCCTGAAGAGTAGATATCCAGAGTTCACTAGACTGGTATCTGGTCAGAATATCAGCATGCTGTGGTAGTCGGATCTACACCAGTGTAGTTCAGAAGTACATTTCAGGATATTGGGACATGAGTGGAGGAACTAGGCCTGGATAGTTATCACACATATGGAAATACAGTTATCATAACCACTTGACAGATAGCTCCATCTGTCTGTCAGTCAGTTCAAGTTTTTTTCTAAGTCACTCTCCAAGCCAGTCAACACCAGGACAGTTTTGGCCTGACAGCACCAAATCTACTACTGACCCACCATCTGCAGAGCATGCCTGGGGTTTGGTGAGTGGGTAATCTGAAGCTCTCGTATACAAGATTATGGCGTTGTCCACAGTCCTCGGGGAGATGGAGCAAGAGGTTAAAACCGATGGGAGAGGGGTTTGTGTCTCATTTTTCTAACTGCCTGCTTCACTGTGAGATGAGTACAACTGCTGTCCCATGATTAACAGTGATAGTCAGCCTCATCTCCAGCCTGGACCCCATGAATGGTCAGGGAGGCCATCTTCCCTGATTTGCTCAAGGATCACTGAGGGCTGGTAACTAATAACCTAGATGACTGGCACAGGGGCCTGGCCTAGCTTCTGTTGATACCAACTTGCATGGTAGCTTCTTATGCCATCTCCCTGGCAGGTGGTGCTGGCTCTTTGTCCCTAGACTACAGACGCTGAAGGCAGATTAATTAGCTCAAAAGAGACCATGGATCCCACAATAGAAGACAGGAGAGGTGAGTTTCAGGATGAGGGTTTCATCCCAAAGCCCCACACCCTGCATCACTCCCTGTGCTGAGCTGAAGGTCAGAAAAAAGCTGATCCTCCAAGGTAGCAGCTGTGCATCAAGTGAGGACAGTGAGCACAGAAACTGTTCTGGCCTTGGTGAAAGTATCTCATATCTCTGCTTCTGAGCCTTGAGATAGGGAAGGGTCATTCATACCTCTCTTTTCCTACAAAGATAATTTTCTCCATGCACATCTACTTCCTCCATTCTGTGGCTTGTTGGGTGGTTTCTTGGAGATGGAGGATGCAAATCTGGTCTAGATTCTTCATTGTGTCTGCTTGAGCTCTGAGCCTGATTTTTTAGATTCATCAGTAGGACCATGAATGGAAAGTATATGTGACCACCCAAAAGGGTGCCCAAAGGAAACATCATTCATACCCTTAGGACTTGAGAACTACCAGGTAAATTGAAGTTGCTATGGTCCCCAAATCAAAGCCTGCAATTCTCACTGATGCTCTCAGGGGGAATGCCATCCTCCATGTATCTAGTTCATGGAGAATGACTACTTTGGAACCAGATGCGTTTGTGGGTGTTTCACAAATGCAAACTCAAGAAAAAAAGTTTATAGCATGGATTATGAGGACTTTGAATACTATACATAAGGCACAATCTCTATTAAAGAAAAATATTGAAAGTTTGAATGTCCTTTTTTCCCAAAAGTCCCCTGAGAATAGTGAGTAGAGTCAAGATTCCCTCCAAGAAACTCACCTCTGGCCTGACCTTGTATTCCCTTCTGCCCTGCCTTCTGCCTCCTGCTCCACCTTCTCCCTCCCTCATCCCTGGCCTCCGTCGATCTTTTTCACAATCATTTTCTAGTACAGCCATAACAGGATACCAAAGATCTGTCATCTTAAACCACAGAAATTTATTTCCTCTCAGTTCTAAAGCTAGAGGCCCAAGACACAGGAGTCAGTAGCTTTGGTTTCTCCTGAGGCATCTCTCCTTGGCCTGCAGATAGCTTCCTTCTTCCTGTCCTCACATGGTCCTTCCTCTGCATGCTTATCTCTGTGAGTCCAAGTGTCCTCTTCTTAGGAACACACCAGTCAGATTGAATAAGAACCCACACTAATGGCTTCATTTTCACCAATCACCTCTGGATGATTCCAGACTTTGGTTCAAGCTTCCTTGTCCATTTGCCCATCCTCCCTGTCTGATTTTCTATCAAGTGGAATTTATTCCTGATCTAGAACACTCTCAGAATTCAGCAAAAAACAGAGACAAAAGGTATGAGATTGGGGCATAGTACAACCTTGGTAAAAACCCCAAATCCAATCAAATCAATGATAAAATTATGTTCTGATCCACAGAAAGACCTCAGGTCACTATGAGAGGTAAAATATACTGTTCCTCACAAAAAGATCTCTACCTAGGACAAATGATGGTGGAATTTTCAAACTTCACATAGTCCTGTAAAACAAGGATCTTTAAACCACATCCTGTGAACCAAATCCTAAAGGTCATCTGTATTTTTTTAATGGTCCCATGTTGAGTGTGGTCTTTATACTTTTACATAGGTACATTGTAAATGATATTGTAAATACCTACATTATTTTCTCAAAGTTGATTCTTGACCCACACAGCCCAGCATACTTATTGTGTGAATATTTAAGAAAAATGTTACCAATTCCTAATAAATAAAAGCCTTGAAATATTTGAGAAAATGCTAGAAATCCAAAACCAAACTGTCACAATATAACATTTTCAATCTAGCAGTTTGGCAGAAATTCAAACTTCCAGCAACATACCCTGCTCTAACATGTTTCGTTGACACTGTCATTTGATACAGTTCTCTACAGAGGATTCTGAAAGTAATCAGTGAAAATACAAACACATCTCTTTGACACAGCAGTTCAACTTCTAGAAATTTTTCTGACGGTCACATGCACCCATGATCCCAAGGAGTCTGACTGAGGATCTTCATTGTAGTGTTATTTGTAAGATCTAAATCCTGGTGAGAACCATTAGGGGATAGTTGATTACAACCCACATGGAACCCTCTACACTGTTATTATGAGTCAGGCAGTGCTTTATGACTAGAGTGGAAGGACACACAAGAAACAGTGCATGTGATTGTCTTGACATGAGGACCAGGACAGAGGCCTTCCTCTTTCCTCCCTCCCAAGTAGAGTCTCAAAGAGGGAGAGCTTGACATGGGAACTTACAGCCTATCATTAACTCTCAAAAGAAAAAGGGTGTAGAGAGGTGTAGAGAAGGGATGGTACAGAGGTAAAGTCGGGTTCCAATCTGGTCCTGGAGGAATTACAGAGCAGAATTGAACCACAAAATGTGTCCTACTTGGAGTCCACTGAGCAGAACTTGCATCTCCTGGTTCACTCATTCATTCGGCTGGTGGTGGAGGGGTGTCACGTACAAGCAATCTTTCATGAGAAGGCTGGAAGATGGATGCTTTCACTGAATGGTAGCTCCAACAGCATATTTGGCATGCTCTATTTTCTACTGATGTGTATACTTAGTGTTTAAATTCAAATTAATCACATTGGTTATAAAAAAGAATGTCTTTTTTGTTTTCATGTTCGGTCAGGGTCTTACTTTCACCCAGGCTGGAGTGCAGTGGTAGGATCATTGTTCACCACAGCCTTGAACTGGGCTCAAGTGAACCTCCAGCCTCAGCCTCCCAAGTAGCTGGAACTACAGGCATGTGCCACCACTCCCAACCAACTTTTCTTATTTTGTCTCACTATGTTACCTAGGCTGGTCTTACATTCTTCTCCAATGACTAGCTCAAACAATTCTCCTGCATTGACCTCCCAAGTGATAGGATTATAGGCCTGCTCATGGCTTTGTCCACAGTCCTTCTGGGGCTGGAGGAGGAGGATGACACCAACAGAGAGGGTTTATGTCTCACTTCCCCATATGTCTGTATCACTGTGGATAATTACCACTGCTGTCCTTTGACTGGCAGTGATAGTCAGTCTCATCCTCGACCTAGGCCCATCCCTGATTTGGAGCCAGATAATTGATGAGGAATCCCTGAAGGTCAGTTGCTACTATCATAGATTACCAGCACTGGGGCCTGGCCCGACTTCCGCTGGTACCACTTTGCAGAATATCTTCTTATGCAGAATATCTTCTTAGGCAGGTAACCCTGACTGTCTGTCCCAAGGCCACAGACACTGCAGACACTTGTGCCAGCTCAGAAGAGGTCACAGAACCTACAAGAGAGGACAGGAGAGATGAATCTGTGAAAAAGGGTCTCATTCCTGGAGCCTAACACCGTGCACTGTGTGGATTAAAGGTCAGGGCAAGGCTGATTCCTAGTTTAGCAGGTGCTGAGACCCACGAGTCAGCACCTGTGCAGAGAGTGAGGAGGGCAAGCAAGGAAGGCATCTAGGCCATGGTGGAGACTCCTCAGAATTCTACCTCTGAACCTGTAACTGGGGTGGGCCACCAGACCACTCATATAGGATGAAGAGTCTCCTCATGCAAATCTTGATTCTTCCCTCTTGTAGCCTTGTTGGGTGATACCCTGGAGAGGATGCAATGCAAATCTGTTCTCTATTCTTCAGTTTGTCTATCTGAGATCTTTTCTGAGCTCTGAGCCTGAGAGTCTTGTGTTGGCAATTTCCCAAGTTTAGAAGAAGAATGACTGGTTATAGGTCATGAATGGAGAGTAGATTTGACCTGATAGAAGGAGTCTCAAAGGCAGCCTCAGTCATGTTCTCTGAACTTGAGCACTACCAGGGGACTTGAAGTTATTAGGTTTCTAAATCAAGACCCACAGTGTTCCGTGCTGCCCACAGAAGGAATGTCATCCCCTGTGTATCACTAGCTCATGCAGAATGACTACTTCTGGGTCCCTAATACATGCTGAATGTTAACTCTGCCCACAAAGCATAAAATAATTTCAGAAAAGTTTACCAAATCCTAAAAAATAAACTGAAATATTTGAGAAAATGCTCAACCTCAAGAAAAATAGGTGAAATTAAAAATAAAACTGTTAGAAGATAACATTTATAACCTAACAGCTTGGCAAAAATCTAAATTTTCAACACTACACTCTGATCAAACACTTAGAGCTAACACCGTGAATTAGTACAAGCCCTCTAGAGGGGAAGCTGAAAATATGTGGAGAAAGTTACAAAGACACACACTTTGGCTCAGCAATTGTATTTTAAAAATTATATCCCATGGTTATATTTCATGTAAACCCACACAGTCTGGATAAGGATGTTCATTATAGTGCTATTTGTAATATCAAAATATTAATGAGAACCATTAGGGGCTATTTTGTTAAAAACCACGTGGAACCCTCTGCAGCTTTTTCATGAATAGCACAGTGCTCTATGCCTAGGGTAGAAGGATACATAAAAAAGGGTGCATGTGATGGTCTTGACATGAGGACCAGGACAGGAGCTTTCTTCTTTCCTCTTTCCCAAGTGTAGTCTCAGGAAGACAGATCTTGAGATGGGAACTTGGCCCATGTGATTTACTCTTCTGAGGTGTGCTCTCAGAAGAAACCCAGATGGGGGGAGGCAAGTAGGATAGGGAGTGTACAGAAGTAAATCTCCAGCCTGGTCCTGTGGGAGCTCTGAAGCAGATTTGCATGACAAAATGGGTCCTACTTGGAGGCTAGTGACCAGGTCTATGTCTTCTGTCTCGGTCATTATTGACTATGTGTGGTGTTACTGTTTGTCAATTCCAGTCACCCCCTCACAAGGTGACTGCTATCTGTAAGCCCAAGGCCCACCCCCAGAAAAGACTACCTGACTGGGTGATGGGCACCCACTAAAAGGTGTCTCCAATAGTATCTGCCACAGGCTGCACTGGGAAATTTTCTACCAACATGCATGTGTTACCCAGTGTTCTAATTCATCATGTTGTTTCTAAAGGAGAATTCTTTAACTTCCCAAGACAAAAGTCTCATGAACAAGAGAATAACAATCAGATCGTGTCTGCACCTCCTCCTTGCTGCACCGAACATGAGTGAAACAGTATGGTGGCTTCCATGGGGCTCTGGGGGACAAAAATGTTTCCAAGATATTTATACACAGTCCAGGCTTGAAGGGAGCAGGCAGAACCAGATTTTTGGTGGGCTTTAGCAGTTTCCTGGGATGGGGAAGTCTGCCCTCTGCCCCAAGGCCCCTGCATGAGCTGTTGGAGTTCCTAGTCCAACTTCCATAGAAAGCCATTGCTGTGAAGCAGGTGTGTGGTGCCACAGGATACAGCAGTGATTGGCAATGGTAGGGTGGCTGGGCCCGAAATACAGAGCCTGAAGCATCTGGAAATGACATGCGGCATTTGACTATCTGCTATGTGAGCCATGAGAAGCTTGTCCAGGGTTCCTCTGGAAATGTGTTGAGGTATTTCACGACAAGTCCTGCACTCATAGAGCAGGTGAAAATGACCAGTTGCCCAAGAGTAGCTGTGAGGGAGGGCTTCAGTGACCACAGTTTGGAGCTGTCAGCTAAAGAGTATGACAGAGAAAGGCAGATCCGTGAGCACAACAGGTAGGGAGACTCCACTAGGGCCCATTGTTCATTCCCCTCCCCAAAGCCCAGGAATTTGGTCCTGACTTGTTCAGAGGTCAATGAAAAGGAAAGTGGTTCAGGATATGGGGTGAAACCCACATGCTCTTTCTTAGAATCCCGTATCAGGTGCTGAGTTCCTATGAATTTCTTCCATCTCCTCTGGCACTTTGGTGGAGTGTGGACTTTGCACAAATCCCTCACCCAGGTTCCTGCCTTGCTCAGCCTGATTCCATCAGCCAGGGCTAATTCGCATTTAGCTGAATGTCCCCAAGTGAAGGGTAGGGGAAGGAGAAGAGGGACTATTCAGGACTTTGTTTCTGTTTCCTTCTTCCTGCCTTCCTACTTCTCTGAGTATGAGGAGAAGTTGTTGTTTGGGAAGCACTTAGGGAAAAAGCAAATGGAGTGGCTGAAAAGATTCTCAGATGAGTTGAGGTTCTCAAAGACAGAGAAAGTTGAGGTCCTTGCAGACAGAGAGAGATCTCACAGCCCTGCCTGTTGCACCTCATCCAAGAGTCTTCTTTCCGAAAAATGCTCTAACTGTCAGATTCAACTTTGGGCCTCCCATTCCCCATGGGATCACCAGCAGTGCAGGTTTCGGAAAGCTCTGTTCATCTGACTAACACTGGCCCTGAGTGTGCAGTGTACCTGATGTATCCTTGGGACTTTATGTAATATAATTGTTCTTACTTTACTCGGCTAGTGTATTGCTTGTTACTCACTGTTTCAGAACTGTGACACATGTTATTGAGTTGTAGATTTAGTTGAAAAATATATACAGAAAAACAATAGAATAGTTGACTCCAAATTTGCATCAGAGCCACTTGGGCAATGACATGGAAGGTTATGCTTTGGGTGGATTGATCTCCATAAATCAGAAATGTTCATACATTCACACATATACAGGTATTATGCAATTCGCAGTGAAAGGAACATAGAAAAATAAAGTGAGAGCCGGGCTTGGTGGCTCAGCCTGCAATCCCGCACCTTTGGGAGGCTGATGTGAGTGGATTGCCTGAGCCTGCGGGTTCGTGACCTGCCTGGGCAGCGAGACATCATCTCTACAATAAATCAAATAATCAGCCGGGTGTGGTAGTGCATGCCTGTAATTCCAGCTACTCGGAGGGCTGAGGCGAAAAGATTGCTGGAGGCCAGCAGGCGAGGCTGCGGTGGCTGGGAGCGGCCACTGCCCTCCAGTCTGGGCGACTGAGTGAGACTCCAACTCCAAAAAAAGAAAAAGAAAAAGAAAAAGAAAGATACTTAAATTTGTGTAGTTATTTTTCTGAACCATCGAGACAGGGCTCAAAAAACATGTAAACGTGAGAAAAATACCATAAGTAAGTATAAGAACTAGGTGAAAGAAAGGCCCTTATAAATATCTTAGAAGTGGTGGAAATAAAGTCAAGCAGAAATCTTGACCATTGGAAACAGGAATTGACAAAGACAGAGCCAATGGAAGGACAAAACCTTCTCCAGAGCCTCTCATGAAGCTGAGGCAGAAGTCCTGGGCCCCCACCTCTGCCCTACAGGACATCAGTGTATAGTCATACAATGGAGAGAAACAGGAAAGATGCATATCAGGGTAGAATTGGAGAGGCCAGAGAAGGAGAGTAGAACGGAGACTTGACTGTGTCTTAGCATTTCACCCAAGAGTGAAGATTATATTTTTCATTTTTTGCATGAATTGGTGATGATTGCAAAATTTCTGCACCTAGAGTACCAAAAGGGATCACAATGCCCATGAATTTTGATGGAGAAGATGCATCAGAAATCAATGAGCCCATCGGCTGAAATTAGAGAAATAAAAGTGCTACATCCATACAATGGAATATTAGTCTGTAATAAAATGAATGAAATCCTGATAGATGCTGTGATATGGATAAATCTAGAAAAGATGACTGTGCTACATGAACAAAGCCAGACCCCAAGGGACATATATTGTGTGATTTCATGTATGTGACACTTTCACAATTGATACATATGTAGGGACAGAAAGTATGGTTGGCTGAAGGTGGATGAAGTGGGAAATATGGTGTGATTGCTAATGGGTGAGATGTTTCTTTTAGGGGGTAATAAGAAAGTTCTGGGGGACATGGTGGTACTTGCTTGTAGGCCCTTCTACTTGAGAGGCTGAGTTGGGAGACTCCCTTGAGTGCATAAGTTCAAAGTCAGCCTGAGGAAATAGAGAGATCCTGTCTCATAAAAAAGAATAGTTCTGGAATTACACAGTGTTAAGGGGAGACATCTACTTATGAATTTAGCAAAAAATCACTGAATCAATGTAAAATCAATGTAAATAAATGAAATATATAGAGCACTAATTACATTTCCAAGAAATGCTTTATAGATGCAACCTACCTTCAAATGATTCAGAAAATGAATGTATTTGTGGTTTTGTATACATAGGAATAGACCAATACATATACATATATACATACATAAATATATGCATCAATATGTGTGCATATTATATATATATACACACACACACATACATATAGAGAGTAAGCGCGACTAACAAGCATATGGAAAAATGTTAAACATAGGTGGATCTGCGATAGACTATGCAGATGTTTTTTACACAACTTTTTTCAAGTACTTTTTAAGCAAGGAAGCATTTTTAAATGAAATAAAATAAGTTAATGAGAGCCTGAGATTAGAAGGGAGAGGATTGAGTGAACTCACCAGAGGTTTTGGTTGCACCTCCCTATGACCATTGTACCACTGTGGAAGGTGTTACTGCCTGCATATGAACTGCAGTAATAATCAGCCTCGTCCTCATTCTGGAGGAAAGAGATGGCCAGGGAGGCCATGTTGCCAGACTCTGTGCCAGAGAAGCGATCAGGGACTCATGAGGGTTGAGTATTCACATCATAAATCAGGGTCTTGAGGTCTGTGCCTGGGTGCTGTTTGTACCAGGAGACATCATTACAACCCTTATAGAATAATGTTTATTGGAGCATGGCAGATTTGGATTCTCTTCCTAATACCTGTAGAGATGTTCAAGGGGAAGCAGCTCCTGGGACATCTTGACTTCATGGGAAGAAATACAGGACTACCCTCCCCAAATCCAGGCCTTCATTACTTCTGGTGGTTTCAGATGCAGATCCCAAGATCCAGAAAACTGAGTCACTGTTGGCACTTCCTCCTGTTTTTCCTTCTTCCTTCGGGTTTTCCCTCCCAGCTCAGGACCAGGACCCTGATCCCTTGTAGTCCATTCCATGTTCCTTTCCTGCAGGAAAGAATGTGTTAGCCACAACATGTGTCCATATGTACCTTCTAAGCACCTGCTTGTTTTTTCCTGAAGCATCTTCCCACAGGGTTGGTCAACATGTGGCAGCTCATGGCCCAAAGCTGAGGAAACATTATCCGTTAGGGGACTCCCGCACCAGTCTCAGGCAGGATGAAAAAAGGGATGAGAAGATGAGCTAGGTTTTTGTGCAATAAAATTACAAAAACAAGGAGCACTCACTAGGTTTGTGAACAACCAACTGAAGAGTAAGGAGTGAAATATAATGTTTGAGGATTTGAGAAAAGGTAACTGGGATTAGGACTGACATCAGGGTCAGCTCCAAGGATCTGTCATCAGGCTTATTCATCTATCACTCTGGGACATGGGATTTTCCATCATCCTGCCTTAGTGGACACTGAAACTAACTCAGCTCAGAGTATGCCCCTTTCCAAGGCAAAGTCTTCCCCATCCACAGAGAGGTGCTTGACCAATAGTTTTGGGGGTTTCTTTGTTTGTTTGTTTATTTGTTTTTCAGCTTGAGAAGGGTCTTCAGTAAGACTCTTGTCAAGGTTACTGATTTTTCCCATATTGGAAATGGACATGTCCACTCAGAAGACAGATTGGGAGTTCTACGAGTGTGAATGTTCTGAGGTCACTAATTTAGTGCTATTTCTTATATTACACGGCAGAAATTTTCAAGGGCACAGAAAAATGACCCTGACCGAGGGATAGAGGAGCTTGGTGGTGGTTTCAGAGACTGGGGTGAGGAAATGTGTGGTGTGGGGAGGTGATAGTTTATTTTATTTTTTAAAGGAAAATTTATTGAAATATATTCTTTTTAATATTAAAAACCCAATAAGATATAAGCATTGTGTATATATATATATGTACATATCGCAGTGACAAAAAAATGTATACAAAGTTTATGCGATGTTATATATGCATTAATTTTAGTTCACCATAATCAGAAGTGTCCATGTGCTGGAGGTAACCACTTTGAGCACCTCTTGTAATTGCAGAAGTCAAACGTGACTTGTATTAATCTTTTGTTACCAGTATATATTGAGTATTACAATTTTTTCTCCTCTTTTAATTCTTATTTTAAAATTGTGGGGTACAATTCAGGGTTAGGTATAAAAATATTAATTGTGCATTCATGTTGATGAGATGTGCCAGCCCTTCCCCAAGCAGATATCAACTACTGTCAATCCCACCACCCCACCCCACCCCCGCAGTTTCCTGCTACTGTCAACCCTTTTCTTATAGTATTATGGCAGTTGTTCAAGGTCCACTTATGAGAGAGAACGTTTGATACTCAGCTCTTTGTTTGTGTGAGAGATCTCTCAGTATTATAGACTATAATTCCACCCAGGTTGCAGCGAGGTTCATGATTTTGTTCTTTATGACTGTGTAATAGTCCATTGTGTATACATATCACATTTTTTTAAATCCAGTCCTCTTTTGATAGGAAGCACAGTTGGTTCCATGTTCTTGCTATTGTGAACAATGCTGCGATAAACATATGTGTGCAGGTGTCTTTTTAAAAGAGTGATTTGAGTTCTTCTGAGTTTATTCCCAGTAGGGGGATTGTGGGGTCATATGGGAGGTCGATTTTTATAACTTGTAGGAATCACCACACTGATTTCCACAGAGGCTATACTAGTTTACACTCCCACCAACAGTGTAGAAGTGTTCCCTTTTCGCCACTTCCTCTCCAGAATCTGTTATTTTTTTTTTAGCTACAGATGATGGTCACTCTGACTGGAATTAGGTGGTATCTCAGTGGAGTTTTAATTTGCATCTCCTTGGTGACTAGTGAGGCTGAATATTTTTTTCATGTATCTGTTGGCTGCTCATATTTCTTCTTTTGTTAAGTGCCTATTCATATCTTTTGTGCATTTGGTAATGGGACTGTTTTTTTTTTTCTTTTCATCACATTTGAGTTCCCTGCAGATCCTTGATGTTAGGCCTTTGTCAAACTTGGAGTTGGTAAATACTTTTTCCCAGTCTGTGGGCTGTCTTGCTGCTCTCTTGATGGTCTCTTTGGCTTTTCAGAAGCTAGTCAGGTTGATAGGAATCCCACTTGTTTATCTTCTCTCTTATGGCACGGGCACTTGGGCTATTAATCAGAAATTGGTTGCCAGTTCCAATTTCCATAAAGCTGCCTCCTGCTTTAGGTTCTTCTAGTTTGAGGTATTACATTTAAGTCTCTGATACATTTACAGTTGATTTTTGTGTATGAGAATAGGTAGGGGACTTGTTTTAGTCTTCTGCATGTGGTCAACCAGTTTTCCCAGCATCATTTCTGAATAGGTTCTCCTCTCCTCAGTTGTTGGTGGTGGAAGCTTTGTCAAAGATGAGTTGGTTGAAAATTGTGGTTTTGCTCCCGGAATCCCAATTCTGTTCCATTGGCCTAATGCCTGTTCTTGTACCAATACCATACTATTCTGATAATTGTAGCATTATAATAAAGTTTAAAGTCTGGGACTGGGATACCACCTGCTTTTTTTTCCCTGAAGATTGTTTTGGCTAATCTTGGTCTTTTATGTTTCCATATGAATTTCCGTATTGTTTTTTCTAGGTCTGCGAAGAATGTTGCTGGTAATTTGATGGTTATCTCGTTAAATCTGTAGATTGCCTTCAGTAAAATGCACATCTTAACAATGTTGATTCTTCCAATCCATGAACATGGAATATTTTTCCACTTGTTTGTGTCATCTTTGATTTCTTTGATCAGTGTTTACTAGTTTTCATTGTAAAGGTCTTTCACATATCTGGTTAGGAAGATGCCAAGGTATTTCATTTTTTTGTGGCTATTGTGAATGAAATTGTGTTTTTTGTTTTTTGGGTTTTTTATAATCAATATTTTTTATGATATTGTGGGGTACAGTTAAGGGTTAGGTATACAAATACGTTTCATTCGGGCACCCTTGTTATAAAAGGAGTTTACCCGTCCCAAGACAGATATTTACTACCGTTAATCCCATCTCC
>NW_007249485.1:0-6587 GCF_000164805.1 Carlito syrichta
CCTATGTTGCAGCTTCTAAACCTTGATTCTTGGTTAGCCCACACAAAATGGCCTGTTGATTTTTAGGCCTGAGGACTGCTATAAACCCGAGGCTTTTTCTTTCTTGGCAAGGGGCCGAGTATTTTCCTGTATAATAGGACTCTCATTACATAGATCCTGTTTCGAAACTCTGATTCTTTTTTGCCTTTCCAAGATGCCCTGTAGATTTTTGGAATTGAGTACTCGTGTTAACCAGATTTCTTATTCTTTCTTAGCAAAAGGTCATGTAGTTGCCTATATATAAAGACTGCATTTCCTCAAATTCATGCTTAAAACACCCTGATTCGTGTTTGGTCCATAGCAAGACCACCTGAAACTCTTTTGGGATTGAGAACACGAGTAACGCAGATTCCTTATTCTTACTTAGCAATAGGCAGTGAAGTTTCCTGTATGTGAGGATTCTCATTACCCAGATTCCTACTTCAAAAACCTGATTTGTGGTTACCTCTTAGGAAGACGGCCTGTAGTTTTTGGTTTTGAGGACTCATATAACCAAGATTCCTTATATTTCCTTAGAAATATGACGTGTAGTTTCCTGCATATGTCGATTCCCATAACCCAGCATACTGCTTCACTCTGCAGGATGCCGAGACAGTTCCTGGTGACCGAGAATTCCAGTTGTTTGGATATCAAGAGAAAGACTCCCATAATGTCCTTTGTGAACTGGAATCCAAGTTTCCTGATTCCCTTTCACAAGACCTCCCCAAAATGTGGAATCTTCAAAACCCAACATCCCAATTTCCGAGGTACCCACCCACAAGAATTTTCTGTAGATTGAGGTCACCTAATCCACGGATTTTGTACCAATGTGTCTTTTGATTCTGGGGAACATGATTATGGTAGCAGATTTTCCTAGGATACAAAAGGATTTCTAGTGCCAGATCCTTGATTACAACTAACAAGAGGACCAGAAAGTTCCTGTGGATCTGTACTGACAGATTTAGCGTATCCACGGTGCAAGTAGCTCTGAAAGATGTAGAGACTCAGAAGCCAGATTGCGGATTAAACCTTATCAAGAGGCCATAGAGGTTCCAGATAATGAGATCTCATAACCGGATATTATTCTCGTTCTCAGCAAGATGGCCTGATTTTCCCTGTTGATGTGGATTCCAAACCCTGTATACAAACAGAAAGATGCCTAGATGTTTCCTAGGAACGTGGAATCAATGATTCCACGTTAATTTTAAAAATACATACTAAACATTTGGGAACTCAAAACCCTTGTCTCCTCTCAAAATAAAAATAGACATGGAAGGGGAAGGATTACAGGGTTCACTGTAGGACCAGAGTTACATCCAAATATGTCAAGAAGATCCTTTTACTGGAACCTGGCCTAAGGTATTCTGAGGAACCTAACGGACTTGGAGTGCCCGATACCTATTTACAACTTTCAAGAGGACCAGAAGGTTGCTGGAGTCCTGAAATGACTGATTAATAATATCCACATGCTAAATTGCTCTGAAAAATTTGGGGAGCTCGAAGGCCTGTTTCTTGTTTGTGCCATAGCATACACCAGAGGAATTTTTTGGATTGAGGACTCGTACAACAAAGATTCTTTATTCGTCGTTAATGGAGGCCCTGTAGTGTCCTGTATGCGAGGACTCTCTTTACCTAGATTCCTGTTTCGAAACCCTGATTCTTGTTTAGCCCTTAGTAAGACGCTATGTAGATTTTTTGATAGAGTAACCGTGAGAAACTGATTTTTTCTTTTATCTTAGCATGAGGCCATGTAGTTTCCTGTATATGAGCACTGCTATTACCCGCATTCATGCCTCGAATCCCTGATTCTTCTTTAGCCGCCAGCAAGATGCCCTGTAGATTGTCAGGACTGAGGACTCGTTTAACCCAAATTCCTTATTTTTAGCAACAGCCGTGCAGTTGCCTGTATATGAGTACTCCCTTTCCCACATACATGCGTCAAATCCCTGATGCTTGTTTAGAACTTAAGAAGACGCCGTGTTGTTTTTTTGAAAATCGAGAACACATGTCACCCAGTTTCCTTATTCTTTCTTAGGAAAAGTGCATGTAGTTGTCTATATACGAGGATTTCATTTCCCTAGATTAGGTTTCAAAAACCCAAATACGTGTTTAACCCTTATCAAGACAATGTGAAGTTTTATTTTGGATTGTGGATATGTGTGAACCAGATTCCTTATTCTTCCTTAGCAATAGATAGTGCAGATTCCTGTTTGAGGACTCCTATTTTTCGGATTCCTACTCCCAAAACCTGATTGGTGGTTATCTCTTAACAAGATGCTCTGTATGTTTTTGGGATGGAGGACTAGTGTAACCATCATTACTTATTCTTCCATAGCAATAGGTCGTGTAGTGATCTGTATATGAGGTCTCCCATTACTGAAATTCCTGCTTAATTCTCAGCAAGACGCCGAGATATTTCCTGGTGACCTTGAATACAAGTTGCTTGCATATCAAGAGAAAGACTCCCATAACGTTTTGTGGAATTGGATCCCAAGATTCCTGGTTCCCTTTTCAAAAGACACCCTAAAAATGTGGCTACATAGAAGCCCATATTGCTGATTAAACCTTGTCAAGGGACCTTGTAGATTAAGGCGATTGAGAACTCCAAGAACCGGATTTTCTTTCCGTTCTCAGTAAGATGCCTTGATTTTCCCTGTCTATGTGGATTCCAAAACTCTGTATAAAAAAATGCAGATGGCCAGATGTTTCCTAGGGACGTGGAATCCATGATTCCAAGTTACATTTTAATAATTCGTACTAAATATTTGGCAACTGCAAAACCCTCGGCCCCTCTCTAAATAAAAGTACAAACGGAAATTTAAGGATTACCAAGTTCATCTTAAGACCAGAGTTGCATCCAAATATGGCAAGAAGATACTTTTTTTCCAGGAATCTGGCCTTAGTTGTCCCGAAGAACCTAAGGGTCTTGTACTACCAGATACACGTTTACAACTCTCAAAAGAACCAGAATGTTGCTGGAGTCCTGAAAAGACTGATTCATAATACCCACAAGCCAAATATCTGTGAAACATGAGACAAGCTCGAAGCCCTGATCCTTATTTATCCCGTAAAAAGACAAAATGAGAATTTTTCGGATTGGGGACAAGTGTATCACAGATTTCTTATTCTTCCTTAGCGAGGGGCCGTGTAATGTCCTGTACATGAGGACTCCCTTTCCCCAGAACCCTGTTTGGAAACCCTGATTCTTTTTTAGCTCTTACCAAGATGTCATGTAGAGATATTATGATGGAGATACCGTATAATACAGGTTTCTTATTCCTCCTTAGCAAGAGACGAGGACTGCTATTTCCTATGTTGCAGCTTCTAAAGCCTGATTATGTTTAGGCCACAGCAGATGGCCTGTTGAGTTTTGGGACTGATGACTGCTATAACCCCGATTCTTTTTCTTCCTTGGCAAGAGGCCGTGTATTTTCCTGTATAAGGACTCTCATTACATAGATCCTGCTTCGAAACTCTGATTCTTTTTTAGCCCTTTCCAAGATGCCCTATAGATTTTTGGGATTGAGGACACGTGTAACCCAGATTCCATATTCTTTCTTAGCAAAAGGTGATTTAGTTTCCTGTATATAAGGACTCCATTTCCCCAGATTCATGCTTAAAGCACCCTGATTCGTATTTAGCCCATAGTAAGACGACCTGAACCTCTTTGGGATTGAGGACACGAATACGCAGATTCCTTATTCTTACTGAGCAATAGGGAGTGAAGTTTCGTGTATGTGAGGACGCCCATTACCCAGATTTCAAATTCATAAACCTGATTCGTGGTTACCTCTGAGGAAGACGGCCTGTAGTTTTTGGGATTGAGGACACATGTAATCAAGATTCCTTATACTTCCTTAGCAATTTGACGTGTAGTTTCCTGTATATAATGATTCCAATTACCCAGCTTCCCACTTCACTCTGCAGGATGCTGAGACAGTTCCTGGTGACCCAGAGTTCCAGTTGTTTGGATATCAAAAGAAAGACTCCCATAATGTTCTTAGGGAACTCGAATCCAAGATTACTGCTTCTCCTTCACCACACCTCCCCAAAAAGTGGATTCTTCAAAACCCAACATCCCCATTCCGACCTGCCCAACCACAAGAATTTTCTGTAGTTTGAGGTCACCTGAATGGAGGGATTTTGTACCAATATTCCTTTTGACTCTGGGGAACATGATTATGGTCGTAGATATTCCTAGGACACAAAAGGATTTGTAGGGCCAGATCCTTGATTACAACTAACAAGAGGACCAGAAAGTTCCTGCGGATCTGAACTGACAGATTTAGTGTATCCACGGAGCAATATCTCTGAAAAATGTAAGGACCCAGGAGCCCAGATTGCTGATTAAACATTATCAAGAGGTCCTGGAGATTCCAGATAATGAGAACTCCTAGAACCAGATATTCTTTTCATTCTCAGCAAGATGCCCTGTGTTTCCCTGTCAATGTGTATTACAAACTCTCTATACAAAAAGACAGATGCCCAGAAGTGTCCTAGGGACGTGTAATCAATGAATCCACATTATCTTTAAAAATACTTACTAAACATTTGGCAACTGCAAAACCCTTCTCCCCTCTCAAAATAACAAGAGACACGGAAGGGGAAGGATTACAGAGTTCACTTTAAGGCCAGAGTTACATCCAAATATGGCAAGAAGATTATTTTTGTCCTGGAATCTAGCCTTAGTTTTTCCGAAGAACCTAACGGACTTGGAGTGCCCGATATCTGTTTACAACATTCAAGAGGGCAAGAATGTTGCTGGAGCCTTGAAATGACCAATTCGTAAAATCCGCATGCTAAATTGATCTGAAACCTTTGGGGAGCTCGGAGCCCTGTTTCTTTTTTGTACCATAGCAGACACCCTGGGAATTTTTTGGATTGAGGACTCGTACTACCAAGATTCTTTATTCTTCCTTAGTTAGCGGCCGTGTAGTTTCCTGTATGTGAGGACACTCTTTCCATAGATCCCTGTTTCGAAAACCTGATTCTTGTTTAGCCCTTAGTAACACCTATTAGATTTTTTGATAGAGTAACCGTGTAAAACAGATTTCTTCTTTTTTCTTAGCAAGAGGCCATGTAGTTTGCTGTATATGAGGACTGCTATTACCCACATTCATTCCTTGAATCCCTGATTCTTCTTTAGCAGTCAAGAAGATGCCCTGTAGATTTTCAGGACTGAGGACTCCTATAAACCAGATTCCTTATTTTTAGCAACAGCCGTGCAGTAGACTGTATATGAGTACTCCCTTTCCCACATACATGTTTCAAAACCCTGATGCTTGTTTAGTCCTTAGCAGAACCGTGTAGTTTTTTTGGATTGAGAACACTTGTCCACCAGATATCTCATTCTTTCTTAGGAAAAGTCCGTGTAATTGCCTGTATATGAGGATTTCATTTCCCTAGATTATGCTTCAAAAATCCAAATTCGTGTTTAGTCTTAGCAAGACACGGTTAAGTTTTTTTTGGGATTGAGGACACGTATATACCAGATTACTTATTCTTCCTTAGCAATAGACAGTGCAGTTTCCTGGATAGGAGGACTCCCATTTCCCAGACTTCTACTCCCAAACCTGCGTGGTGGTTATTTTTTAACAAGACGCTCTGTAGGTTTTTGGGATGGGGGAGTCGTGTAACCAAGATTCCTTATTCTTCCATAGCAATAGGTCGTGTAGTGTCTGTACATAAGGACTCCCACTACTGAAATTCCTGCTTCATTCTCAGCAAGACGCTGAGACATTTCCTGGTGACCTAGAATTCCAGTTGATTGCATATCAAGAGAAAGACTCCCAAAAAGGTCTTGAGGAATTGGAACCCAAGATTCCTGGTTCCCTTTTCAAAAGACACCCTAAAAATGTGGCGACTTAGAAGCCCAGATTGCTGATTAAACCGTATCAAGAGACCTTGTAGATTTAGGCGATTGAGAACTCCAAGAACCAGATTCCCTTTCCGTTCTCAGCAAGATGCCCTGATTTACCCTCTTTATGTGGATTCCAAAACTCTGTATACAAAAATGCAGATGCCCAGATTTTTCTTAGGGGCGTGGAATCCATGATTCCTGGTTACATTTTAATAATTCGTACTAAATATTTGGCAACTGCAAAACCCTCGGCCCCTCTCCAAATAAAAGTACAAACTGAAATTTAAGAATTACCAAGTTCATCTTAAGACCAGATTTACAACCAAATACTGCAAGAAGATACATTTGTTCTGGGAATCTGTCTTTAGTTTTCCCGAGAAACCTAAGGGACTTGTACTACCAGTTACACGTTTACAACTCTCAAGAGGTTCAGAATGTTGCTGGAGTCCTGAAAAGACTTATTCATAATACCCCCAAAGCAAATATCTCCGAAACATGTGACGAGCTCGAAGCCCTGCTTCTTGTTTATGCTGTAGCAAAACACCCTGAGAATTTTTCGGATTGGGGCTAGTGTATCCCAGATTCCTTATTCTTCCTTAGTGAGGGGCCGTGTAATATCCTGTATATGAGGACTCCCTTTCCCCAGAACCCTGTTTGGAAACCCTGATTCTTCTTTAGCTCTTAGCAAGAAGGCATGTAGATATTGTGA
>NW_007249485.1:7313-8749 GCF_000164805.1 Carlito syrichta
CCCCCTTCACAATACCTCCCCAAAATGTGGAATCTTCAAACACCAATATCCCAATTCCGACCTGCCCACCCACAAGAATTTTCTGTGGCTTGAGTTCTGAATTGAGGGATTTTGTACCAATATGCCTTTTGATTCTGGGGAACATGATTATGGTCATAGATTTTCCTAGGATACAAAAGGATTTGTAGGGCCAGATCCTTGATTACAACTAACAAGAGGACCAGAAAGTTCCTGTGGATCTTTACTGACAGATTTAGCGTATCCATGGTGCAAGTAGCTCTGAAAAATGTACCCAGAAGCCCAGATTGCTGATTAAACTTTATCAAGAGGCCCTGGAGATTCCGGATAATGAGAACTCCTAGAACCGGATATTATTTTCGTTCTCAGCAAGATGCCCTGATTTTCCCTGTCGATGTGGATTCCAAACTCTGTATACAAAAAGTCAGATGCCCAGAAGCTTCCTAGGGACGTGGAATCAATGATTCCACGTTAACTTTAAAAATACGTACTAAACGTTTGGCAACTGCAAAACCCTTGTCCCCTCTCAAAATAAAAAGAGACACGGAAGGGGAAGGATTACAGGGTTCACCTTAAGACCAGAGTTACATCCAAATATGGCAAGAAGATTCTTTTTTCCTGGAATCTGGCCTTAGTTGTTCCAAGTAACCTAACGGACTTGGAGTGCCCGATACCCGTTTACAACTTTCAAGAGGAGCAGAATGTTGTTAGAGTCCTGAAATGACCGATTCATAATATCCACATGATAAATTGCTCCGAAACATTTGAGGAGCTCGAAGCACAGTTTCTTGTTTGTCCCATAGCAGACACCCTGGGAATTTTTTGGATTGAGGACTCGTACAACAAAGATTCTTTATTCGTCCTTAATTGGAGTAGTGTCCTGTATATGAGGAATCTCTTTTCCAAGATTCCTGTTTCTAAACCCTGATTCTTGTTTAGCCCTTCGTAAGATGCCATGTATATTTTTTGATAGAGGAATCGTGTAAAACAGATTTCTTCTTTTTTCTTAGCAAGAGGCCATTTAGTTTCCTACATATGAGGACTGCTATTACCCACATTCATGCCTCGAATCCCTGATTCTACTTTAGCCGTCAGCAAGATGTCCTGTAGATTGTCAGGACTGTGGACTCGTATAACCCAGATTTCTTATTTTTGCAACAGTCGTGCAGTTGCCTGTATATGAGTACTTCCTTTTCCAGATACATAGACTGAGGACTGCTACAACCCTGATTCTTTTTCTTCCTTGGCAAGTGGCGGTGTATTTTCCTGTATATTAGGTCTCTCATAACATAGATCCTTTTTCTAAACACTGATATTTTTTAGCCTATTCCAAGATTCCCTGTGGATTTTTGGGATTGAGGACGCATGTAAACCTGATTCCTTATTCTTTCTTAGCAAAAGGTTAAGTAGTTGCCTGT
>NW_007249486.1:0-6789 GCF_000164805.1 Carlito syrichta
CCAGTCCAGCTGCTGCAAGCCCTGCTGCTGTCAATCCAGCTGCTGCAAGCCTGCTGCTGCCAGTCCAGCTGCTGCGGCCCCGTTTGCTGCCAGTGCAAGATCTGAGGCTCGGAACGTGGTGCTTTGTGGGTCCTGCAGATCCAGTCATTCCACTCTGGGACCTGTCCTTCATGACTCACCTCACCGCACACCTGAGGGCCCGATTTCTCCAGATGCAACGAAGCTGGATTCAGCTGCCAGCTCCCGGGTGAGGCCGTGTTGACGTCCACTGCCTCCTAATTCTCTTCCTAGGCAGCTGTGTCTCACTTGCCCCTCACATCCTTCCTTGCCTTTGCTGGGCACTCAGGGCTGAGTGCCTGACTCTCTGCAGTCCTGCTTTTCAGGCCGGGAGGGTCTGAGCTTGGGTGATCCATTCAGGGCCGGGAGGGTGGAGCGAGGTCTTGGAGTGACTTTGCATGTCACACATTCTGCTTGGTCTTAATTGTATGCTGCAGACAATAAAACATCAGAACCACAAAATAACTTCGACGTTTCACTGATTTCTGTTGTTCACTGACCGTGCCTGCTGTTCTGTTCATGTTATGTTCCTTCTGATGGGCGAGATGCCGTGGAGGATGCTGGGAGGGAGGCTTGGGTGGGATGCGTGGGGCATTCCATATCCCTTTGAAAACACAGGAGCCATGAAGATAGCATGAGAAACTATCTAGAATAATTCCAAGAGAAAAACCAGTAAAATAGCCAAAAATAGTATCTGTGACCTATAAATACTTCAGTCTGTCTAATACACTGACAGTAGAATTTAGCAGATCAAAAAAGAGAATAAGAAATGTAAAGATGTAGTCCTACATTCTCCAGTACTCCTGAAAATGTTAAATTCACAGTTAAAATAAGTTCAATGAAATTTAACCAGTAAAAAAATGAAAGCAAGTCAGGCTCGGAGGCTCAGCATGTAATCCCGTGCCTTTGGGAGGCTGAGGTGAGTGGATTGCCTGAGCCCGCGAGTTCGAGACCCACCTGGGCAGCAAGACCTCATCTCTACAATAAATCAAAAAATCAGCCGGGCGTGGTAGTGCATGCCTGTAATTCTGGCTACTCGGAAGGCTGAGGTGGAAGGATCGCCGGAGCCCAGCAGGTCGAGGCTGCGGTGGCCGGGAGTGGCCACTGCACTCCAGTCTGGGTGACAGAGTGAGACTCCACCCCCCGCCCAAACAATGAAAGCACAACATAATTAAATTTCTCAAAACTAGTGACCAGGAGAAAATCATATAAGAGGCTGGAGAAAGAAAAAGCCCACAGAGGTGGCGACAAAACATAACGCAAGAGCAGACTTCCAGGAACAGCCCTGCAGAAAACAGAGAGGCAGCGTCTTTAAACACTACAGGAAAAGAAAAACACTTGAACACTGTTCACCTTGAATATTATACCCAGCAGCAACCATTATCAAAATGTAGGTGACCAAGACTTTTACAGACACACAATAGGCGAATCCATCATCCTCCAACTCACACTACCTGAAATGACTACAGAGGAAACTTGCAGGTGCACAGAATTATAAAGTGCATTGATATTATAATTATTGGGATTAGCATGTAAGAACATTTCTTTATTTGTTGAAACAAACCGGTAACGATGAAGTAATGGGTCATAATATGTGATCGCAAAATGTATGACGAGAATGGATAAAGGCTTAGAACGGATTGATGGAAATGAATGATTGGAAATCGATTCCACTCTGTGTAAAAATGATGTAACGATACTTGAAGGCAGAATGAGAATCATTAAGAACGTATACATGAAAAGTTTCAATTGGTGAATCTGGTCTCTTCAAAATTTAATTGAGACTTCCACTTTGCCAAGAGGGAGAGAGAGAGACAAGTTTCACATTCAAGAATCAGTCAATCTAATCTAACATGTCGATAACTGCAAAACAAAACACATGCTCTTCACCACATATGCAGAAAAGCCCACTCTTGAAGAACTCTCAGCAAATCAGCCACAGGGAATCATTTCTCAAGTTGATGAACGTCCTCTTGGAGAAGACTCCAGCCAAGATCATCACTGTTTGTGCAAGAACAGATGCTTTCACCATAAGATCAGCAACAAGAAAAGGTTGTCAGCCCTCACTATTCCTGTCCAACACTGCATTGAAGGTCGTGGCCAGCTAGTGAGGAATAGCGATAACAGGCATGCATTTAGAAAAAAAAAAAGCAAAGCTGCCTTGATAGCAGGCAGGATATTTTTTGTGGAAAATCTCGAGGTGAACGCCTGAAAAAATCAGACCTCAGAGTGCAAACAATAGAAGTCACCGACGACTGGCCCCAGAATACAACAGGGATTAGGGAACGGATAAAAGGAGGGAATAAGACTCAAGGAAGACAAGATGCAACACTGAAAGAACTCTCACAGAGATTTTGGCCATAAAAAATTTCACCCAGGAAATAAATAACAAGATAATAAGCATGAAAAGCAGAACTAAGAAAAGAGAAGAAACAATCCCAGGAACATAGACCAAAGCATGGAACTAAGCAAATCTATAAAAAGCATAGAAAGAAAACTCAGAGAGAAAAGAAAAGCCTCCAGAGATGTGGGATTATATCAAGAGGCCACACCTACTCATGAATGGTATCCCAGAGGAAGAAAGGGAAATGGGGAATACCTTGGGAAAGCATTACAAAAGTTGATCTGAGAAAACCTTCCCCATCTCACCAGAAAAATGACCTTCCACACACAAGAGACACAAGAACCACCCCAGGATATTAAATGAGAAGGTCAAGCCCGAGACACGTAACAATTTTCTTACACAAAGTAGGTACAAAAGAAGAGATCCTAAAGGCAGCAAGAGAGAAAAGTCAGATTCCCTACTGGGAAAACTAATCAGAATAGCAGCAGATCTATCAGCAGAAACACTACAAGCTACAAGGGACTGGAGTCCAATAGTTAAAGTCCTCAAAGAGAGAAAATTTCAGCCAAGAATTCCTACCCACCCAATTCAACCTTACCATTGGTGGAGAATAAAAATCCCTCCCAGACATCTTATTCCTAAGAGATTATGCAGTTTCTGGAACAGCTCTACAGAAGATGCTTAAAATATGTACTAAGCACAGAAGAAAGAACATTTTAAAAAAGACTTAGCTTGCTGCCTCAGGCTGTAATCCCAGAAGTTTGGTATGTGAGGTGAGTGGATTGCCTAAGTCTGCAGGTTCGAGACTGCCTTGGGCAGCTTGGTGAGACCTCATCCCCACAATAATTTTTAAAAAATTATTAGCCGGATGTCTTAGGGCACACCTGTTGTTCTGGTTCCTTGGAAGGTAGAGGCAAAAGGATCCCTGGAGCCCAGGAGGTTGACACCCCAGCGGTCTTGATTGTGCCACTGCACTCCAGCCTGGGTGATGGAGTGAGACTCCAATCAAAAACAAAAAAGAAAGACCACACACTTCCCAACAGAACAGGAGACTACATCCTGACTGGAAACTTGAAAACACACACATACTTCAACCCAAAAGTTGAAAGAAAACAAACACGGGGAAAACTTTATAGGAACTTCATGACAGAGATCAACAATCACATTTCAATATTTCACTATTCAGCCTGAATGTGAGTAGACGAAATGGACCACTGAAAAAACACACAATGGCAAACTGGTTACAAAAACCCAATGATCTGCTGCCTGCAGTGAACTTATCTCACTACAAGGGACACACAAAGACTCAATGTTAGAGAATGGAAAAGGAATTTCCAGGCAAATGGATCACAAACGAAGGCAGGAGTCATTATCTTCAGGTCAGACAAAACAAACTTTAAGCTATCAAAATTTAAAAAGAAATGACAGGATACTACATAATGATAAAAGCTTCAGTCCCTCAACAAGAAATATCCATGTTAAACATATATCACAAACTGATACCTATGTCCCCCTGATTGCTGTTGTTCACTGATTGTGTCTGCTATTCTATTCTAGTTATATTTATACTGATGGATTGGAGTGATGTGGTGGAAGGTGCTGGGATAGGGCATGATTGGCTTTGGTGGTAGTTTAAATATTCCTTTAAAAATCATGAGCCTTGAAGACAGCATTAGAAAGTATGCAGAATAGTTCAGAAAGAAAAGACAAAGAAAAAAAGAAAGAAAGAAAGAAAGAAAGACAGAAAAAGAAGGAAAGAGCAAAAGAAGGCAAATAGGTTAAGACCCGTAAATACTTTAGTCTGTCTAATATACTGTAGCTAGGATTCAGCAAAACAAAGAAAGGGAAGAGGAAATGTAAATAAATGGCTTTAAATGCTCCAATACTCCTGAAAATGGCAAATCCACAGTTAATATAAGCCCAGTGAACTTTAACCAGTAAAAAGACAAAGGAAAATACATGAAAACACAACAGAATTAAACTTCTCAAACTAGTGACCAGAGAAAATCCTAAAAGCTGCTGGAGAAAGAATAAGCCTGCAGAAGTGGCCACAAAAAATAAGGCAACTGCAGATGTCCTAGAACAGCCATGCTGGAAACAGGGAGGTGTCATCTTTAACACGAAGGAAAGAAACCACTGTCCACCTAGAATGTTCTACCCAGCAAGAATCTCTTTCAAAATGCAGGTGACCAAGACTTTTACTGACACAGAATAGTTGAATCCAACATCACCCAATTCACACTTCTAGAAATGAACACAGAGGAAATTTGGAGCTAATCAAATTATAAATTGCGTTGAAATTGTAAATATGGGGACTGATATGTAAGGACTTTTCTTACTATTTAAATGTTGTAAAAATAGAATGATCTGATTAAACCAACCAATAACAGTGTAATGGTGGGGTATAATTTGTGTTAGTCAAATGTATGACAAGAATGGGATACAGGCTTAAAAGGATCAATGGAAGTAAATTATTGTAAATGGATTCAGCTCTATGTGGAGTGATGTTACAATCCTTAAAGGTAGCCTGGACTCCGTTACAAATGTATGCATTAAAAGTTTCGATCATGAATTTTGTTTCTTTAAAACATAATTGCGACTTCCACTTCTGCCAAGAGGGACTGATAGGGACCAGTTTCACATTCAAAATCAATCAACGCAATCCACCATGTAAACAACCACAAAAGAAATGCAGGAGATCTTGCTAAACTATTTGTTCATCTCAATATGTGCAAGAGAAAACCCGCCCTTGATAAGAACTCTCAGCAAACCAGCAAGAGTGAAACATTTCCCCAACTTGACAAATGTCCTCCTGGAGAAGACTCCAGCCAAGAACATCACTCATTGCATAAGACCAAATGATTTCACCAAGATAATCATCATGAAAGTTGTCAGCTCTCACTACTCCTGGTCAACACTGCACTGAAGTCCTGGCCAGCATAGTGAGGCACAGAGATAGGGGGCATCAGACCGGAAAGGAGAAGAAAAACTGTCTTAACAGCAGACATGTTATTGTCTGTAGAAAATCCCAAGGTGTCTATTAAAAGCTATTAGCACAATTAGTTTAGCAAGATTAGAGAACACAAAACCTATACACAAGAATAAATATTCTCAATTCCATCCTTCCCTCCTCCCCTCGCTTCCTTTCTTCCACCCTCGATCCTTTCTTCCGTTCTTTCTTTCCTCGTCCTTCCTGTCTCCCTTCCTTCTCCCTCCCCCTCTCCCTCCAGCGCTCCCTCACTCTCTTTTGCCCGCCCTTCCTTCCTTCCGAGTCGGAGTCTAATTCCGTTTCCCAGGTTGGAGTTCAGCGGCACGCTCACAGCTGCTGCCCACAGCCCAGAGTTGCTGATCTTAGGCAATTCTTCTGCCTCAGCTTTCCAAGCAGCTGGAATCACAGGCTGACGCCACCACACCTGGCTCATTTTTTTGTTTGTTGTTGAGATGACGACTCACCAAGTTGCCCAGGTAGGTCTCAAACCCCTGGGTTAAGCAGTCCTCTTGCCTGAACCTCTTTCAAAGTGAGCCAACTACCAGGCTACTCTTTCTACATACTGTGAATGTTAATACTTATCCTTGGAGGAAATGTTTCTCCTTTCTTCTTTTATAAGGAAACTGAACTATATTCTGATGTTCCCGTAGTGGAGCCGAGAAGCTTGGTCTCTCATTTGACTATGGAAAGGATGGTTTGATTTCTCGAGCAAATGTGCATATGAGCCTATTGAGATGACGAAGTCAAGACAGAAAGACAATGGAGAAGACACGATGGAATTCTCCTTCCAATGGCAATGGGGATCCCAATCAACGGCGTCCCAGGAAAAGAACAGCACAGAATCACCCAAAGGGCCACAGCTAAGCATGAGGCCTGGTGCTCAGGAGGACCCTCTCGTTGAACCAAGGGAGACCACCCTCACACAGTCCTCAGGGCAAGCCATGGCTCTTTTCAAGGGAGAGGACTTGGCAGCACCACTTGTCACACGGTTCACTCTGAACTCACTTGATACTGGTGTGGCATCCTGCTTGCTAACTCCCTTTCCAGGAAATTTCTTGATCTGTGATTTGGGGTCCTTTCATCCAGAATCTGGTCCGGGCTGAGGTCAGGTTGCTTTGCTCCTGGGGAACCAGGGGACAGAGGCGAGGTCCTCCTTGACGGGAAACTTCAGAGATGGCTCCCAGCTCCTGGAAAAATCCATCCTTGGCTGCTGATTTAGGCTTTCTAAAGGTTTGTGTACATTTAAAGAAACACAGAGAGAACTTGCCGGTTGTCTAAGAGAAACGGTCCTTTCAAAAGTTGGGTGTTGAGGGAGGTCTTGTTCCTGATTTTCAACAGGGAGATTGAGTTTTTTATTTTTTGTTTGCATGTGTCTTTATGAAGGACTCATGCGGGTTGT
>NW_007249487.1:0-1998 GCF_000164805.1 Carlito syrichta
AGTCCTATTCTGAAATAATGAAAATAAATAACTCCATCCTTGAACTAAATAACAAACTAACTAGCATAGGGGACAGAATTAACCAAGCAGAGGGGAAAAAAATCTCAGAACTTGAAGACCAAATATGGGATTAAGCCAATCTGTTAAAAACATAGTAAAAATGACTCAAAAAGAAGTAGCGAAGCCTCCAAAAGATGTGTGATTATATTAGTAAGCAAAATCTATACCTGATTGACATTCTTGAAGCAGAAAAGGAAGTGGAGAATACTTTGGAACAAGCATTTTATGAGGTCATCCAAGAAAACTTTCCTCATCTCACCATAGATGCGACCATTTAAGCAAAAGAGATTCAGAGAAATCCTGCAAGCATCACATAAAAATATCAAAAATGATTGCATAAACAGTAATCTGCTTACACTTAGTATGAAAAAACATATGTATTTCACAGCAATTTGAATGGATGTAGAGTCTATTATGCTCAGTGATCTATCACAGAGATGAAGCACAGAGTACCACATGTTTTCACTCATAAGTGGACTCTGAACATTTACCATAAGAAAGAAATTGACAGTAATGAGATATTTCTGGGGTGGGAGATGTATAACATCAATAAGGGTACTTGATCTCAAACCAAAGTGGGGACCAAAGGGAGACCCAAACTTTACTTGTACAATGACCACGTGTATACCTAATCCTGAAGAGTATCCCACATATTTAAAATTTTTAAAAAGTAAAAATAAAACGAGAAAAAATTTAATGGTAGAAAGAAAGAAAAGTCAGACTAGCTACCAGGGAAGATTAATCAGAATTGCTCCAGAAGTATCTGCAAAAACACTGCAAGCCAGTAGGGCTTGGAGTGCAATTTTTAACATTCTTAAAAATAAGCAGTTTCATCAAAACTTTTCTACCCAACAAAGTTGCATCAATGACAGAAAATTAAACTCTATCTCAGACTTCCAATCTCTAAGAGAATATGCTGGCTTCAGGCAATACTTAAGAAAGTGTTGAGAATGAAAGAAAAAAGAATGACTGTGCAAATCAAAAGAATACAGAAAAAAGCAGAGTTAATAGAGCATACAGAACACCCACAACAATGAAAACACACACATATATGTATAAAAGCACAAAAGTTAAAAGAAAACAAAGCTGCACTCACTCTTTTCCCTGAGCTGGAGTGCAGTGCCATGCATGCTCATGGCCATCCCAGCATCGACCTTCTGGGATCCAGATTCTTCTGCCTCAGTCTTCTGAGTAGCCAGAACTACAGATGTGTGCTACCATGCCCAGCTATTTTTTATTTCATTTAGAGATGAGGTCTCTCCAAGTTACCCAGGCTGGTCTTGAACCCGTGAGCACAGGTAATCACCTCTCCTCGGTCTCCCAAAGTTCTGGGATTACAGGTTGAGCCACCAAGCCCAGCCCAAAGCTGCTTTTTAAGGGCCATATGACAAGGATAAATTCTCACATTTCTATAATCAGCCTGAATATGAACAGCAAAAATAAAGCCTTGAAAAGACACAGAATGGCAACCTGCATTTTAAAAGCACGATCCAATCATCAACTGCCTCCAGGAAACATCTCACTACAAAGGAGAATCAAAGTTGGAGGATGGAAAATGAATTTATATGTGGGTGGTAAAAAAAGAAGGCAGGAGTAACTATTCTAACATTTGAGAAAACAGTCTTCATGCCATCAAAAGTTTAAAAGAATACAGAAGGACATTACATAATGACAAAAGTCTCCATCCATCAGCAAGAAATATCCATCCTAAACATATATGCCCCCAACACAGGAGTACCAGGATTTATAAATCCACTAATAAGTAAACTAAGAAAGGACATTGGCCATTACACAATCATAATAAAAGTCATACATTGCACACTAACAGCTCTAGATTGATCATCAAGGTAAAAAATCAGTAAGAAGATCTGGAGTCTCAACTTGATGCTCAACCAAATGGACTTAATAGACATCTACAAAACACTTCACTCAACAACT
>NW_007249487.1:2321-10662 GCF_000164805.1 Carlito syrichta
GGAGCGGCCACTGCACTCCAGTCTGGGTGACAGAGTGAGACTCCAACTAAAAAAAAAAAAAAGAATCTTTGGGATATCATGAAAGAAATATTAAGAGGAAAATTTATAACATAGCACACACATCAGAAAAACAGAAAGATCACAAGTAAATAGCCTAAATTAATGGTTTCCCAGATGAATTATGTAAGACATGCAAAGAAGAACTGATATCAATCTTACAGAATGTTTTCCAGACAATTCAAAAAGAAAGAATGCTCCTCGAGCCAACACCATATTGGTACTCAGACCTGGCAAACACCCAAGAAGGAAAAATAGTTGTAGGTCAACCTCCCCCATTAACATAGATGCAAAAATTCTAAACAAGATTCTAGGAAATCACACCCAAAAGCACATCTCAAGGACCATCCACCATGACAAAGTGTGCTTCAGTCCTGGAATGCAGAGTGGGGTCAACATTTGCAAGACCATAAACATAGTTCAGCATGCCAACAGATGTAAAACCAAGAACCACAATATTACAGCATTAGATGCAAAAAAACATTCAACAAAATCCAACATCTCTTCTTGATAAAAACTCAAGAGCACCTAGGCTTGGAAGGAAAATTTATCAAAACTATAAGAGCCATCTATGATACACCCACAGCCAACATTTAGGTCAATGGACAGAAATTGGAACCATTTAGAATGAGAATTAGAAAAGTATACCCACTCTCACCCTTCCTGTTCAACATAGTATTGGAAGTGCTAGCCAGATCAATCAGTCAAGAGAAGAAAATAAGGCATAAACAAATTAAAATAGAGGAAGATAAGTTATCCCTTTTGTGAACAATATGATTTTATATTTTGAAATCTGTAAGGAATCTGTCAAAAACATCCTTACACTGTTAACAGACTTTGGCAAAATCTTGGTGTACAAAATTAATGTGCAAAGAATAGATACTTTTTTTTACACCTGCAACAAGCAGAGTGCCAAACATCCATTCACAATAGCCAAAAATAAAGAATAAAATACCTTGGCATCCACCTAACCAGAGAAGTAAAAAACCATTGCAAGAACTACCAAATGTTGCCAAGGAAATCAAGGAAGACACAAACAAATGGAAAAACATTCCACACTCTTGGATTTGAATAATAAATATTATCAAGATGTCCATTCTACCCAAGGCAATCTACAGATTCAATGAAATACCCATCAAATGACCAACCTCATTTTTCTCAGACCTGCAAATGACAATACAGAAATTCACCTTGAAACAAAAATGAGCACACGTAACCAAAACAATCCTCAGCAAAAGAACGAGGTGGAAGATATCACACTTCCAGACTTCAAACTTGATTAAAAGGCTGTAGTAACCAAAATAACCTGCTAATGGTACAAGTATAGACAAATAGACCAATGGAATAAGACGGAGATTCTGGAAGTGAAAACACCATCTTTCAATCAATTCATCTTCCACAAAGCCAGCAGTAATAAACACTGGGAAAAAGAGACCACATTTAGAAAATGATGCTGGGAAAACTGGATTACCACATGCAAAACAATGAAACAGAATCCTTACCTATTGCAGTATAAAAAAATCAACTCCAAATGGATCAAAACCTAAATATGAAGTGTCAAACTATAATATTTCTAGAAGAAAACAGAGGAAACATCTTTATGCACATGGAGTGGGCAATGAATTCTTGATTAAATCCACAAAGCAAATGTCATAAAGGATAAAATAAGCAAATTGAGTCTCTTCAAACTGAACAGCTCTTGCACAGCAAAAGAAATGATCAAGAGAGTGGGGATAAAACACAGAATGGAAACAAAACATATTTGCTAATTATGTATCTCACAAAGGTCTATGCTACAAGGAACTCAAATGAGCTGACAGGGAAAAATCCTACCCAAAAGTGTGCAAGGGATATAAATGAACACTACTGAAAAAAAGATATACAAGCAGCCAACACATAAATGAAAATATACTTAACCTCATTAATCATCAGAGAAATGAAATCAAAGCCACAATGAGATATCACCTAACTCCAGTAAGGATGGTCCTCATCAAATAAATAAACAATGGATGATGATAAGGGTGTGAAGCAAGATGAACACTTCCACACTCTTGTTGGAACTGCAAGCTAGTTCAACCTCTATAAAAGAAGTTTGGCACTTCCTAAGAGAACTGAAAATTTACCTTCCATAAGATACCACAATACTGCTCCTGGGAGAATACTTGGAGGAACATAAATTAATCTACAATTAATACACGTGTACGTGGATGTTTACAGCTGCTCTACTCAAAATAGGAAAAACAGAACCAATCCCATTATCCATCAAAATGAACTAGATAAAGAAAATTAGGTACATAGACAGTCACAAAAAAGAACAAAAGCTTGAACTAGCAGCAAATTGGATGGAGTTAGAGAACATCATACTTACTGATCCATCACAGAAAAAAGAACTGAACACCATATGTTCTCACTCATAATATTAATCACATTAGCACACTGGAGGAACTAGCAATCAATGGACACTTCCAGGGGAGGAAAGGAGGAAGGAGAGGGGGCATGTAGAATCACCAAGGGTACCTGGTCCTAAATCACAAAAAGAAAGAGCCATTTGGAGGCTCAAACTTCTGCACAAAGCCTGATTTTGTAAGTAATCCTGACTTGTACCCCACATATCTATAAAAATTGATATTTAATAACTTTCCCAAAGAGCAAAAACTGAAGTCCTAACTATTAGACTTGTCTTAAAAGGTGTGCCAAAAAGTCTCAACCAGGTACCCAGAAGAATGAAGCAGTTGCATCTTCCACACTCTGGCATCTGTCATATGGCAGTTCTGCATAGATTATATATTCTTTCTCATCCATTTTTATTTCTCTGTTATGAAACTTAACTCCCTTTACCCGTCTCAATCTGTTGATGCAGCTTAGGTGTGACACTGAAGACTTTGGGAAATATTCCCATCTTTCTTCCACCAGATATAATGAGCTCTTTCCAGGTGTTTTCCTGGTTTCCATTCCCATAAAAGAATGTTCTTGTTCCTACCTAACTTCAACCCATACTTAATCCATAGGACAATCACCCATACGGGCTTTCCCAAATAAAGAGCCATTGGGTTTAGGGCTTCAGCATATGAGATTTGGAGCAGGATATGATCCAGCCAATGACATCAACCAAGGGGCAGTGAGAATTCTTGGAATTCTTTGTCAAGAAGGTAAAAAGGTCATAGAAGAGCATGTAAAAAGAAAAATCCTAGTGACAGATAACAAATACAGGGATTTTCTTCCTTCTTTCTAGTTTGCGTAAGGACATGAGAAAGTAGAGCTGGAAGGAAGGAAAGAAGGGAGGGAAAGAAGGAGAGGAAAGAAGGGAGGCGGGGGGGAGAATAATATGAGATGCACTATAAGCAGGAAGGATATTGGTGACTAGAGAAAACCGTGGATCAGAGAAGGAAGCCTCTTCCTGATCCCTCCCTTCACCTGTTCCTGAGCTAAGCTCTGTACATGGTAAGTGCCTCCTGTTGGTCAGCAGTAACATCTATGCCCATCTCCCTTCAGTCACTAATCAGAGAGAATTTGTGTCTGAGTTCACACTGAGGTCCCTTGACTGTGTCTCTCGCACAATAATATGTGGACATCTCTGAGGACACAGAGTTCAGCTACTGGGAAAACTGGTTCTTGGGCGTATCTGCTGACACGGTGGCTCAACTCTTGAAGGATGGGGTGTAGTTGATGCTCACTCTGATAGATTTGCCTAATCCATTCCCACCATTTTCCTTGTGGCTAGTGGATCCAGTGCTGATGGCATAACCAGAAATAGGGTCAGGTGAGGGAGAAGGTCTCTAAAACCATCAACAGTCCTTGGGCCAAATCCTGAAGCAGCATCTGGGACAGGACACCTGTGGATAGAGAGTACACAGTGAGTTCTGTGCTAAGATGCAACATCAACTCTGAATTCCTGAGAATCTCTCATCTGGGAGCTGCCACCAGAAAGAGCAAGAACACAGGTGTGTTATGTTCTTGCTTGTGACATCCGTGACTCTCAGAAAGTATTCCCAGGGTCAGCAGGACCTTGAATTTGAGTAAAAGAGTGATGGTTTCTTCTGGGTGCTCAAGTGAGAACTAGCATGTGGGATGTGTTTTTTATTATAAAATGGAAATAGATGAGGGGGACCCCTGTCTTTAGCTTTCATCCTGGAAAGTGGTTGCTAGTTGTGCCCCCATGCATGCAGTCCTCTTTTAAGGGAAATCCTTCATCAGGTCCAGGGTCTTCTTGCTGGCCAGAAAATATCCTGAAGAAACTGGCCAGGGAAGTATGTTTGGTCAAGGATCCAGGATGACTTTGTCAATAGGATTCATACTTTGTTCATCTTGAAGATACTTATATAAGCAACCACACACCCAGGGCCATCTAAATTGTAATACAACCATTCAATTACGTTGGGACTTCAGGTAAATGTAATAATTACACTGAATTCAGTGAAACTTCAATGCAATCCATTGCTTATCATTTCTCAGAATATCATTAGATATAATTACAGGGAAACCCCTCATTCCAGGATGCAGGTATTGAAGTAAACACCAGAGAGTTTCCTTTTAAAGACACTGTAAGATTTGGGATTGTGTCTGAGACATCTGAGAAAGTAGTGAGGTGTGTCTCCATCCTCCCCCATGTGTGACCCTGAGGATTTGGCCTGATCCCTTTTATGTGTCTGTCTGAAAGGTTGTAGATTGGGAATTGTGGTGACAGTTTCATACATAAATTCTATAATAGAATGTCAGCACTGGTGGATATTCTCTTCACTAATATTAGTACCACTACCATCCAAGGGAATGTCAGAAGACATCTGTGATCACTCCTCTGAGTGCACAAGAAACAAAAGTCCTGCCCTGCCAATCACACCTGTGATTTGGCACAGGTAAATGATGCTCATGCTCAGTGTCCGGACACCTATATTAATCAATTCACATTAATCTCTCTTTGAAAGGCCCTTTCCTATGAGGGCCAAGCTCATACACATCCAATTGCTTTATACATAATCCTAATAAGAAGGTGTTTAGGCATTTAATCCTGTCTCCTCTGAGTGTCCTGTGAGGAAACACCCAGGCTCTGCTTGCCATGGATATGAAGAACCCTGGAACTCCAAAGACCCTGACTGCTGTTCTTCAGACAACTGTGACTCAGAGTCCCCACCAAGATGCCGAGCAACTTTTCCTGAGCAAATAAGTTTCCTCCTCAGTTCCATCTCCTTAAATACCTGCAACTCAACACAGACCTCAAATGTTGTTTCAAGATCCTCATGGCTAGTCAGATATTGTTATATCTATATGCATTTTAGAGTTAGTATGTCAATTTTGCATGAAAAGAAGCTGGGGTTATAAAAAGAGATTGAATTGAATCAGTAGATCAATCTGAGGAATAATGCCATCTTAATAATGTTAAATCTGCTGATCCATGAACACCTGAAGGTACAAGACATTAATTTAAGTTTTAATTTTCTTTAGCAAAGTTTTATAGTTTTCAGTACAGAGCCTTTTCCTTATTTGGAAGAGTAATCCCTAAGACTATTATATTGTTATTATTTAAAATTGCTATTTGCGATGATATTTAAATTAAAATATTTTGTTTTCAGGCTATTTATACTGTATTGTACAAAAAATATAACTGAATTTTATGAGTTTACATTGTCTTATGCAGCATTAGTTTTTAATAAGTATAGAGTTCAGATAAGGTAATATTTCCAAATGTATGTATCTTCCTGAATCATTTTGCTTTTTCTACGTCATCTGAAATTCCATAAATGTTTTAGAAAGAAGCTTCATGCCTATTTCTTCAAGGAATCCTGTTGCAATTTGTTTAGACTTGTGTTGAATCAATAGGTAACTAGTAGATAAGAGGCATCATAATGATATTGAGATTTCTGATCAGTGAACATACTGTTCTTGACATTTATTTTGTTTTATCTTTTTAATTTCTACATAACTATTCTATAGTTTTTAGCTGTCAAGGCCCTACACTCCAAGAGCACCAGTTTTGTAGGTAAACATGTTAGCTTATTATTTTTGTCACAATAGAAACCAATCACCATGGAGTAATATGAATTGTCTTTGTAAGAGAGTGCAAGAAAGTACTTAAATAATATGGAATTGTGTTAGGTTTTTCAAAACACAATTCAAGAAGGAAACTATATTAGACAGGGTTCTTCATAAACACAGTATCAATAGGAGAAATATAGATAGATAGATGGTAGAAAGAAGATAGATAGATGATAGACAGACAGATAGATTAGACAGATAAATGAATGATAGGATAGATAGATAATAAACAGAAACATGAATGATAAGTTGATAATATATAGAGATATACAAGATAGATACATTAGATAGATGATAGATAGACGATAAATAGGTGGATATAGAGAGAAAGATAGACAGATAGATGATAGATAGATGGATAGATAGATACATAGATAGATAGATAGATAGATAGATAGATAGATAGATACATAGATACATAGATAGGAGAGGAAATTTATTAGGAAGATTAGTAAATGTGATGATGGAGTTTGAAAAGTCCCAGGATAGACCGTCTGCAAGATGGACAACCAGAGAATTCAGTATCATGGCTTTGACCCTGTCATAAGGCAGTAGACCCAGGGGAGATCATGGTATGACTCCCAGTGTGAGGCTAAATGGCTGAAAACCTGGGACAACTCTGATGAAATTCTGGAGTCCAATGGCCACAGAAACTCGAGTTCTGATATCTAAGAACAGGAGATGAGTGTTCCAGCTTCATGAGAGAGAGAGAGAGAGAGAGAGATTTTTACTTTCCTCTACCTTTGTCTTCTATCCGGCCCTCAACTGAATGAACTGTATTCCCTCCCCCCACTGAGGATATTTCCTTCCCCACTCAGTTCACTGACTAACTGGATAATCTCCTCTGGAAACACCTGCTCTGATACTCACAGGAATAATGCTTTGCCAACTCAGCAAGTATTCCTTAATACAATCAAGTAGAGATCTAAAATTCCATCACTGGAACTCAGTTTTGAATCGAATAAATTAAGAAAGTAGAAGAAAACCAAGGGTCTGATTTGGCAAAACATCACTGAAGATACTTTATAACCAATAAAGCAATTTCCTTCTTTTCTTACTTCTGCAGTAAAACTTTTCTGTCATAAAACAGGTTATCCAGATTGTCCCTGTCCCTGCCTCAGCCCAGCATAGATTCCTTCTCCCCCAGGGTTTATAACTCTCTCAGAATGTGAGATTTCACACTCTGTGTCTTACATGGTAATACACAACTGGGTTCTCAGGACTCAGACTGCTCAACTCCATGTATGTTGTGCTTGTGGATGTGCCTCTGGTCATGGAGACACTGCCCTGGAACTTCAGTGTGCACTTGTGCCACCAGTATTCATGTGTACTAATCCCATCCACTGAAAGCCTTGTCCAGGAGACAGTCACACCCAGTTCATAGCACAGTTAGTGGAGGTATATCCAGAAGTCCGACAGGAGATCTTCACTAAGGCTCCAGGCTTACTCACCTCCACCCCAGACTGCACCAGATCAAACTGCACGTAGACACCTGTAGAAAGTAAACAGGAGTGGAGAAAATCTCCCTTGACTGGCCCCTGTTATACCCTTGGCAACTTACCTGTAGCTGCTGCCACCAAGAAGAAAATCATCCAGGTCCAGTCCATGGTGAAGAGCTGTGCTCTCAGGGACTTCTCTAAAGCAGGGATGTGTTGTTGTGGGATGATGCTCTCAGAGCATAAGCATATCCACTTTTAACTCAGTAGAACTCATGTTATTTTCACAATCATGAACCAGGATATTTTAGAGTCCTAGACATGATACAGAATAAGAAAAAAAAAAAAGATAAATGATGCATGACCATGAAAAAATGGAATGCTGAGTTTTAAGTCCTAATCCTGTTTGATACTAGTGTCCCCTGTACATGCTGAACCCTGTGTGGAATGAGCACCTCCCACTGCAGAACAATCCTTCCCAGGACACATTGCTCAATTTAAGCTCTCATTAGAATGCACCAGAGGCAACCTGACCATTTCTAGACTTTGTTATCTGAATGACATATACCTGACAATGTGATCAGTGTGTTTCTCCCAATTTTCATTTATTTATGTTCCTGTGCATGTGTTCATGTATGTATAACAGTCTTCCTTACCCTACAGTTGATTATTATTAAGATATCTAGTGGTGTTATAAATTCCTCTTCTTGGTGTGGTTTTCACTACAACATGGAACGTGATAAATGCTCCCAAATGAATTGGGCATTTGTGCAAACTTCAGTAGTTCTTGTCAGCTGCTTATTATAGACCATTTTTGA
>NW_007249488.1:0-6124 GCF_000164805.1 Carlito syrichta
ATATTACTTGTTGACAATTTATGCCTCAACAATTATACTGTGGGTAATTAATCAGGAATTAATGTTACAATGTAAGTTTTTCTGCAGGATGCATTCCTCTGCCTGATGAAAAATCAACTTAGGATATGTTGCTGCATTTATTTACTGGAATCTTTCATTTAAACAAATAACGGAATAAATTCATTTTTTGGTGTGTGCTGTGAATGATTTGGGGATGTTTTGTAACACAGAGTTTCTAAAATTTTCTGGAAACCCAATCAAAATGAACATGTTAAGAAACCATTAGAAACCTCTTCTAGCCTAGACTCTTGGCTGATATGATAAAGTAAGTCAGTGCAAGAAGTAATTCATAGAAACTAAAGACACTATACCATCAGGTCATCATGTCAAACCTGTGACCTTAGTCTGGGTTATAGTATAATAAGAACCCTTAGGAAATAAACCTCCTTAGGGATAGAAAGACATCATTCCAAAAGCTTATCTACTGATTTTAACAAATAAATAATTGAAAATGTCCAATTGTTCTCTTTACTCTAATGATCTGCACCAGATGATTGCAAATGAATATTATTTTTAGTTCTCCATTAACTGACTTTATTTGATTTTAAAAATTCATTGCTATCTTAAGTAAACACTTTTGGGAAACTTAAAAGAGGACAGCAGAAACACAGGACAATCTGGCCTTCACTGTCCCATGAGATTTTTGCTTAAACCAACTGAAAAGGGAAGCAAAGTTCAAAAGCAAAACCAGCTTAGTGCAGAAAAAAGGAGCAGTGTTCGAGAAAAAGATAGAGGTGACTTCAGACTTGGAAAGAGTCAGATAAGTACAGGATCAGAGTTCCTCTCACACATAGGCACAGGCAACAGCAAAGGTCTATCCTTTCTTGTACCTCACTCTCACACCAGCAGTGACTCTCTTCCCACCCCATCCTCAAACAGGGAAGGGTCTGCTGACAATCAATTTTACTCTAGTAATAACTTCTTCAACAATACCCACTCACTCAACAAGCATTTATTAAGCACATACAAGCAACTAGTGACTATTGCAGGTGGGGAAACAACAGGAAACCAAGTGAATTAAAAACCCCTGCCCTTGAGAAGCTTGTAGTCCAGGGATCATGGAGAGACACTCCATGAAGTCCAAGCATATGAAAATCTAGCTCACGGCAGAATCAAAATCTTTGGTCTTTGGGCTGTAGCTGGCACAGAGATCAGTTTTTCTTAGAAGGAACTTCCTTCTCATAATCTGAAATAATTAGGCCTCACAGACTGTGAAAGCGGGACCTGGACAAAGTCTTCTTTTACAATTTCAGAAAACTTGGATTTAGCTTTAAAAAGTTTCCACTTTCCTTCTCCAACAATTTTGGTCCTGAATCTCCATCTAACTGGGAGTCATCCCTTGCTGCTCTCTGAACAATATTTCCCTTATTCAAACTTTCATGCACCCCAGAGATCTCACTTTCAAGACATCACTCATATCTTATTTCTATTCCTGGTATTTCTGCCTGGGTTGTGCCCTCTTCACCACTCGCTTGGGTCATATCTTCCTAACTGGGTTCCCCAGAGATATTCTTTGTGGACAGAGAGGAAACAAGAAAGAGAAAGTGACAATTAGAATTGAAGGAAAAGTCCATGTAATCTCACCTGGTAATCCTGTGCAACAGTAAGGAAAATTTTTCATGATGTTCTTCCCTTTATGATCATTTCAAACTGGGTCAGCCTGAATGCTTCTTTTGTCAAGAATTTAGTAAACCATTGAGCTACCTCATCACTATAGTCTCTGCCTTTAATATCAAGACCAAATACCCTGGAAGGGTCACGAGAGAACATCAGGTTACTTGCTTATGTCATCACACTGAGGGCTGGAATCATAGATGGACGACAGGACCATTGGGACCTGATTATCCCAGAGGGATATTAAATGGTCCAAGGATCCAGCCATAAAGAAGGACAAACATATGCACTTTACAGCAACTTGGGTGGATTTAGAGTCGATCATACTCAGTGATTTATCACAGAAACAAAGAACAGAGTATCTTATGCTCTCATGCACAAACGGACCTTGAACAATTATAAAACTATAAGAAAGAGGTTGGCAATATTGGGAAACTGTTAAGGGAGGAGGGTTGGACTGGCAATTGAAGGAAGCTGCTGGGGAGGGAGGGACATACCTCATCAACAAGGGTACCTAGATAATCAATGTTTGTATACCTAACCCTGAATTGTACCCCACGTCTACATAATAAAAGAAGAAGAAAAAAGTACACCAGGAGTTGATTCTTGGTCAGGTGTAATCAGCCAGCAACAAAATTGTGGAAAAAACTAACTGTGGAAAAAAACAGAAACTAAGTCCCAAGGGCCCAAGGGTCCATTGAACACGTTTAGGTACATATTCCCCAGCTTCCACCCGTCAGTGAATCTTAATATATTTTATTAACACTGTGACTATTTTCTCTTTAATCTCAGCTACTTCTTTGAGAAAAAACTACAACCATTCAGTTGATGAAAAACGGTTCTATTTTGTGCTTCCAGCTTTGATATACCACCTCGTTATAGGAATTTTTACCCACTTCCTCAAGGATAAATGTATTGTTGCCCTGTGACTCAGTAGCTGTCGGATAATACATTGAGAGATATTACCTCCAATACCATCCACTGCCCTATTGTATTTAGACGTGGAAAACATTGAAAGGTATTCATGTATGAAGAACACTCCTATCATCAGCAGACTAAGATTGATTTTGCACTTTCTATTTTTTAAACATATTTTTTATTTTAAAATTATGGGGTACAGTTAAGCCTTAGGTATACAAATATTCATCATTCAGCACCCTTGTTGATAAAGGATGTCCCCCCATCCCCAGATAGATATTGACTACCATTAATCCCGCCTCCCTTCCCCTCCCTGCCCTCCCATAGTTTCTCGCCACTGTCAATCCTTTTCTTATAGCATTATGATAGATGTCCCAGGTCCACTTATAAATGAGAACATGTGATACTCAGATCTTTGTTTCTGTGAGAGATCACTCAGTATATAAACTCTAGTTCCATCCAGGTTGCTGCGAAGTTCATGATTTTGTTCTTTTTATACAGGAACTGGCATTTAAACCAATGAAATAGAATTGAGATTCCATAAGCAAAACCTCAATTTCTCAACACAGTCATCTTTGACAAAGATTCTACCACCTACTACTGAAGAAAGGAGAGCCTATTCAGTAAATGGTGCTGGGAAAACTGGCTGACCACATGCAGAAGATTCAAACAAGACCCCTATTTATCCCCATACACAAAAATAACCTAAATGGATCAGAGACCTAAATGTAAAACCTCAAACCATAAGAACCTTAGAAAATGCAGGACTCACCCTTATGGAAATTGGAACTGGCAACCAATTCCTGAACAAAACCCAAAGAGCATAAACCATATGAGATAAGATAGACAAGTGGAAGCTCAATAAACTGACAAGCTTCTGCAAAGCCAAAGAAACCATCAAGAGAGCAGGGAGACAGCCCACAGACTGGGAAAAAGTATTTGCCAACTCCATGTCTGACAATGGCAACTATATATTTTTTTTCAATATCTATTATCTATTTTTAACAGCTTCATACAAATTTTCACCAGGAATATTTGTGTAATATAAATAATATCAGGGGATAACTGCTGTTGAAACACAGGAAATAATAAGATCCGATATTTTTTTCACAAGGCAGTAAAATCCCAGGGAGTCCAAGCTTGTCTTGTTTTTTTGCACCTCAAGATGGAATGTAGAATTCCACACAATAGAAAGGCTTCTCCAATAGAGTTAATGAATAAAAAAGTCTGTCTTCTATTAGATCCTAAATTTACACAGACTGCTGTAAACTGAAGAAATCTCTTCAACAGAATTTGTCTCTAGACACCCATGAATGAAAAATCACTTTTTGTAGGTTTTGTTTGAGTGGTCTGGAAAAGCCCTCTGCATTTGACCCTATCTTCATGGGAACATGGTAACTTCATCACTTCCTGTTGCCTCACACTTAGTTATAAAAGCTAATCATCTTTGAGATGGGGCAACAGCTGCCTCCAAGAAACATGCTGACGTTTCAAGTGATCAAGGCCAGATTCCTCACTTGACTCCATCTATAGATTGTCACTCAATATTGTAATTTCTCAGACTGAAAATCCAACAGTTTTTTTAACTGATTCCTCTTTCGAGAGTCTCTCTCTCTCTCTCTCTCTCTCTCTCTCTCTCTCTCTCTCTCTCTCTCTCTCTCTCTGTTTCTCTATTTCTCTAGATAAGGATATGGTCCATGCCCTCATGAACACAGCTGGTATCATCATATTTTTGGTATTTGAAAGGGTCTTGCATTTTAAAATTGCATCTCCAGTATTAGTCTCTAGTATATACAGACACAGCAAAATATTTTATATTAAGCATGCATCATGCCAAAACATTCAACAGTATTTTAAAGTTGTCTTCTAACCATACTTTCTAACATCCTCTTCATGGTCATATACTTGAATTTTTTAAATAAAAACCAAACACTATCACTCATAAACCTTACTGAAAGTGACTTATTCTTTAAAGTTGATCACAACTGCAGCAGAGACACAAGCATGCCAGCATTGAGGTACTCAGAGAATAAATGGGTAAAGCTATATGTGCTGTTTTGAGACAATTATTTTAGGCACAATGAACAATAACAAGGGAGGCATCAGTCCAGGCTTGGGCAGGCAGTAGCTGGGCACATGGCCTCACAGATGCAACTTGTTGTAAGATTATGGGGTCTTTGGGATAACGTGTTGTTTTCTAAAGTTTTAGGATACTTCTTATAGTTATTAGATAAATGCTTTTGGGAATGATTGCTTGATTCGTTTCATGTCAAGATTTTAAACACAGTGACTGCATTTGGATTCTGACAACTTCCACAAGGTCTTCCTAATACTACAGGTAAGGAAGGTGACTCTGTGACAGTTTGCACAGCACAGGGTTAATTCTACATCCACAACCCATTTTGACAAAAGAATCCTGAGAGACTGTCCTAATCAGGGAATCTCACTAAAGTCCCTGTCCTGAGTCTATTGGAAAAGACTCCTAAGTCCCCATTAACTTCCTCAAGACTGATTCTGAGGACTGTAGTTGAGGAATTTCCATCTTTCAGAGTGGCAATCTGACTTTTTTTTGCCTAGGAGAATATGTCCTCATATTACAATAGTTTATTTTATATTTAGAGATAATTTTAGCAGACACAGACATCTCAAAATAGAGAGGTTTCCAGGGAGGAAATTCTAATCCCTTACAGGAAACCAGTTCTTTACCTCCATATGCACCTGCCTCTGGGCTTGACAATCGTCAGTGAATCTTGCCTGCCTTCTGCAGTTGATATTGGCTTAGAGTCCATGTAGGGAGATTTGTGTCTGGGTTCACACTGATATCTCCTCACTGTGTCTCTCACACAGCAATATACAGCCATGTATTCAGCTCTCAAGCTATACATTTACAGATACAGTATATTCTTGGCATTGTCTCTAGAGATGGTGTATCAGCCATTCATGGAGACTGCATAGTATGCACTACTAATATCTCTACTTATGTATGAAATTCATTCTTGTTCCTGTTGAACTCAGCTTATTACTATTAATATAAGTACTATTACTTATTACTTGTTACTAAAGATGAATTCAGAGACTCAAAAAATGAGTTTCAGTGAATCCCTCCAGGCTGGACCATGTCTCCCCCATATTCCACTGTAAGAAGTAACAAAGAGAACAAAGAAAGAAGTATAAGGGTAAAAAGCAGGAATACCTCTAACCCTGAGGCAGGCATTACTCACTTCCTGGAAACTTTCTCTGCAGACAATATGCAACTAATTGTACCTTTATCTGCTGCACCTGCATAACCAGCTACATCTGCTTCTGCAAATTGCTTGCTAGCCCATGCCTCCAGAACGTGGCGATAAGAACCCTGGGAAGTTCCAAGTTCTATCTTTAGCCCACCAGGATGTAAATCTAAATACATAAGACAGTGCTGTGTTTCAGCTTAGAGCCCTTGCTCAGAACTAGTTCCTGGCAAGTGGCTACTGGACAGCAAGAGCCTTGACTAGAAAACCTCTCCTTTGCTAATTTTATTTGGTGGACTATCATT
>NW_007249488.1:7049-8156 GCF_000164805.1 Carlito syrichta
CCAGGCAAAAACAAGGGGCATGGGAGGTTCTCAGTCTGTCACACGAGGAGCGGTTCCCCCTATCAGCCAATCTATCTCCAGCTTTCCCATATATCCTCAGGAGAGCCAACTGGTCTCAGTCAACCGACGAGTCCAAATTCATCTTCAGAAAAACCGGAGACACAGATGCCAGCAGTTCTCCCTTTAAGACAGTTCCCATGGTTTGATGGGAGCCCCACCTTTTATGGTATATGTCCCTTTCCCTTTAGTGACCTTTATAACTGGAAGAATCAAAACCTGGCATTTTCTGAAAGACCTCAGGGTCTCATATATCTCTTAGAAACTATCTTTCTTATCCAGCAGCCCACATTGGATGATTGCCAACAGCTTCTCCAAGCTCTCTTCACCATGGAAGAGAGGGACAGAATCCGCCAGGAAATGAAGAAGCTGGTTCTGTGGAGTAGTCTTGTTTGGAGCATGTCTTCCCCACTGAGAGACCTAACTGGGACCCCAACACTGATTGCAGTAAGGAGTGTCTCACGACCTATTGCCAGACTCTAATGGGAGGGTATCTGGGTTGCTGCAAGGTGCCCAACAAACTTATCCAAGGTAAGCGATGTAATTCAGGGCCCACAAGAATCTCCCACCGCTTTTCTGGAATGGCTCATGGAGGCCTACCAGACATACACTCCGAATGACCTGAAGGCCCTGAAAACCGGAGGACACTAGTCATAGCATTTGTCTCCCAGTCAGCTTCGGATATGAGAAAAAAACTGCAGAAAATTGAGGGCTTCAAAGGCAAAAGCTTGTCAGAATTAACAGAGGTAAGTCAGAAAGTTTTTAACAATAGGGAGTCCCAGGAGGATAGGCAGGCAAAGAAAATGATCAAGGTAGTGGTGGCAGCCCTGGAGGGAGCTGGGCCAAAACAGCCAGCCAGAAAATGTGGCAACAGAAATGCAAAAAGAAAACCACTGGCGAAAGACCAATGTGCCTACTGCAAAAAGTTTGGGCACTATGTGAAAGATTGCCCAAACAAACAGCCTGACTGCAGCCCCCGCCCCACACGGATGGAAGAGTACCTGCCACCACTGTGCACTCCAGTGCTCCAGCTGCAGATAGAATGATGGG
>NW_007249489.1:0-1948 GCF_000164805.1 Carlito syrichta
AACTGTCTCAGTGAAGGCTCCTCCTACAATAAATGCTCCGTTGACAAGACCTCCTCTATGTGATTGTTGCCCTGTTGACTGGCCCTCCTCCAAATTCGGTGCACTAGATACTAGTGCTCTTGTTAATGGGTGATCCAGTAACTGGGCCTCCTCCATAACTGATGAGATTCTCAGTGACAACCTTTCCTCTGTGATAGATGTCCAGTGAGTTAACATCTTGTATAATTGATGCCCGGTGACTGACCCTTTCTGTGAAATTTTCCCAATGACTGATCCTCCTCTGTAATGGGTCCCCCAGTAACTAGCTTTCCACTGTGACTTTTGCCTCGATGACTGGCTCTCCTGCATAGTTGCTGCTTCAGTAATTAACCCTCCTACATAATTTGGATTAGTGACTATCCATCCTCTGTAATGGGTGCTCCAGTAATTAAGTCTCCTCCATAAAGAGTGTCCCAGTGGCAAGCCCTCTTTTGTGATGGTTATCTGAGTGAATGCTCCTCATCAGTGATAGGTGACCCAGTGACGACCCTTATTTGTGATGATTTTCCTGACTGGCCCTCCTTCATAATGGGTGCCTCAATGGCTGGCTCTACTCTGTTATAGTGCCAGAGTAACAAGCCCTCATCTGGGTGGGTGCCCCAGTGACTGTCCTCCTCTGTGAGAGGTGTACAATTGACTGACTCTGCTCTGAGGGATGGCTCATTACTGACCCTCTTCTGTGATTGCTTTAGCAGTGACTGACATTTTTCTGTATGTTTTTTTTTTTCAGTGATTGGCCCTCAGTCATTGTATGATGCCTGATTGACCCATCTTTCTTTGTTTCATGCTCCAGTGACTAACTGTACTATGTAATCAATGCCACAATACCAGGCCTTCATCTGTAATGAATATTCTAGTGCATGGCCTCATCTGTGGTTTGTACTGCAGAGACTGGCTCCATACTATTATTAGTGATCTAGTGACTGGCCCTTCTCTGTGATGGGTACCCCAGTGACTGACTCCTTTGTGATGGATGTCTCAGTGATTGGCTCTGCTCTGTGAATGTTGCCTTACTGACTGGGCCTCCTGCATACTCAGTGAACCTATAACTGACTCTCTTCTCTAATGTGTGTCCCCGTGACTGATCCTTCTCTGGTATGAAAGCCCCAGTAATAAGGGCTCATTTCTGATTTATGTCCTAGTGACTTAGTATTCTCCATAATGGGTGCCTTCATGACTGGGCTTCTTCCATTATGAGTGACCCAGTGACTGGGACTTCTCACTGATTGGTGCCACATTGACTAATCCTCCACCATAATAGTTGCCACAGTGACTAGCTCTAGTCTTAAAAGATTGTACAAATGACTGACCCTACTTCAAATTGATTGACCCAGTGATTACTCTTCCTGTTAGTGGTGTCACAGTGTCATACCCTTTCTGTGAGTGTCTTAGATAGTAGCCCTATTCTTTGAAGTGTGTGCCTATGACAGAACTTCGTCTGTTATGAGTGCCCCAGGGACTGGCCCTCTTCCTTGATTGGATCCCCAGTGAGTGGTCCTCTCTACAATGGATGCCCTACTGACTATCCTTCCTCTGTAATGGGTGCAGTTGTCTGGCTCTCCTCTGTAACAGGTTTCCCAGTTACTGGCTCTCCTTTGTGATGACTGCTTCATTGACAAGTACTCCTCCATTATGGGTGTCACATTTACTGACCCTTTTACATTATGGGTATCCCAGAGACTGGGCCTTCTCAGGGATTGGTGATTGGTGCCCCAGTGATTGGTGCTCCTCCAAAATGGTTAGCTTTGTGACTAGACCCCTCTGTGATGGGTGTAACACTTAATTAACCTACTAAAAAATGGGTGTCCCAGTGACTAGCTCTCCTTTGTGATGGATGTCCCCATCACTGCCCTTCAAGTGATGGGTACCCCAGGGTCTGGCCCACATTTTAATTGTTGTCCAAGGGACT
>NW_007249489.1:2982-4333 GCF_000164805.1 Carlito syrichta
TTCAGTGACTGATCCTCTTCTTTTATGCATGCCACAGTTACTAGACCTTCTCCAGTATTTGCATTTGGTTAACAGTGACTAGCCTTCCTCTGTGAGGATTACCCATGTGATGTATCTACCTCTTCTATGGGTTCTCCAGTCTCCTTTGTTATGTGTGTCTCTGTGAAATTCTCTCCTCTCTGATGAGTAAATAAGTGACTGGTCCTCTTTTGTACGTTGTGTCCTGTGAATAGTCTTCTTCTGTGGTGGCTGTTCCTGTGACTATTCTACCCCTGCGATGGGTGCTCAAGTAACTTTCCTTCATGATGATTGGTGACCTATTGTCTAACTTTCCTCTAGATTATTGGTGATGGGTGTCTCAGTGACTTGGCCTCCCCAATATAGGGTGCCACAGTGACAGATCTTTTTTCTGTGATTGGTGCCCAAATGACTGGCCATGCTTTGTGATGGATGTCACAGTGATTGGTCATCCACCTAATTAGGTACCACAGTAAATAGGCCCCTTCTGTAATTGGTTTTCCAGTAACAGGTCTCCATCAATAATTGGTGCCCCAGTGACAAGGCCTCCTACATTATGGTTACACCTGTTACTGCATCTTCTCTGTGATTGGTGCCTCATGGAATGGCCATCCTCTAAAACAGTTATCCCAGTCACTAGACCTCCTTTATGATTGGATCCCACTTACTGGATCTCCTTTATAATGTGTCCCCTAATGAGCGATCTCTTTTTGATGGGTTCCCCAGTGACTGGACCTTCTCCATGATGTGTGCTGCAGGGACTGTTCCTCCTCTGTAATTGGTGCCCCAGTGAATGACATTCATCTATGATAGGAACCCCTACAAATACCTTTCATCTGTAATGAATGTCTCATTGACTGGTTCTCCTCCGATTTGGGTGTTGCAGTGACATGAACTCATATATGACTGGTGCCCTAATGATTGACCATCGTTTGTAATATATGTCCTAGTGATTAGCACTCTTCTGTAATAGATCTCCTCATAACTGAGCCTCCTCCAAAATGGTTGCCTCAGTGACTAGTTCTCCAATGTGATGGATGCCCCAGTTCCAGGGCTTCCTACAAAATGGGTATGCAGTGAGTGGCTGTCCTCTGTGAAGGGTGTCCTAGTGATTGTGCTTCCTCCATAATAGGTGCTCCATTGACTGTGTCTTCTTACTGGTTGGAGTCCCAGTGATTGATCTTCATCTAACTTGGGTGCAACAATGAATAGCCATCTTCTGTCATGGGTGCCTCAATGATATGCTGTTCTCTGTGTTGAATGTACTGTAAATGACTATCCTCTATGATAAATGACTGTCTTCCTCTATAGTGGGTGGCCCAGTCTCGGCCTC
>NW_007249490.1:0-7373 GCF_000164805.1 Carlito syrichta
TTTTTTTCTTTGCTGTCATTTGTATCTTAAAATGTCTTTATTTCTGTCTTACTCTTATATGATTATGACTCTTATCTTCAAACACTATTTTATATTGCTACCATTAAGCTTCTATGATTGCTGTCAAAAAGTTTACCGTGTGGCAAACCATTTTTTACAAGGTATTCTATGTCTCTTTCTAGTTGTTTTAATGTCCTTCTTATTGAGCTTCTAAATATTTAGTGCAGTGTACTTTAGTGTGGATTTATTTTTGCCTATCTTGTAGTGAGCTTATCATGTGCCATTATTGTAAAGATATGTGTCTTACATTGATTCTGGATAATTCTCAACTATTATATGTTTGATTCTCTCTAGCACGTTTTTTGTTGTTTTAGGTACCAGAAACTTCCATTATCAATAACTCAAAAAATAACAGATGCTGGAGAGGATGTGGTGAAAAGGGAACACTTATACACTGTTGGTGGGAGTGTAAACTATTGCAACCTCTGTGGAAAGCAGTGTGGCGATTCCTAAAAGCTCTAAATATCGACCTCCTGGATGACCCCACAATCTCCTTACTGGGAATATACCCTGAAGAGCTCAAATCACTCTATAAAAAAGATACCTGCACACATATGTTTATCGCAGCATTGTTCATAATAACAAGGACCTGGAACCAACAATGCTGTCCCTCAAAAGAGGACTGGATTAAAAAAATGTGGTACATATACATAATGGAATACTATACTCTGTATTCTTATTTCTTTCCTAGGTGTTTTGGTTTATTGTTGCTGTTTTATTTCGTTGATTCTCTTTTTTGGGGGGTGGAGGGGTTGGCTGCTTTTCATCTATTTCCCTGTTCTTCTAATGAATACTCCATCTTTTTTACATAAAAGTTTGCATAGTCTCTCACTAAGAAGATAATTTCTTGTTTTATTCTCAGTTGATTGTGTTTTGTTTCTCACAGCATGTATAAGCTAGTATTTTGTGTGAGCTAATTTCTGTACCCTTTTAAAAACTTTTTTCATTTCCTTAGGATCTAGTAATGCTAATAAAAACTTTGAAGCTATCGTGAGACTTTTCTGATGTTTGCTTATAAGACTGTATTTTTATTTTTCAGATTCCTGAGACTATTTTCAGAATGAGTCTATAATAATATCATCTTTACATTGTAGACAACAATTTTTGTTACTCCTTTATGACCTAGTGTGGAACCTTTCAATATGTGTTTAATGACCTATAGGCTCTTTTCTTCCATTATTTCTTTGGTTATTTTATCTCTTTTATTCTCTCTGTTCCCTTCTTTTGGAGTTTGTGTTATAAAATGCTGGTTAAAGTTTCAGTGTATTTTCCCAGGTAAAACTTCTAGCTCAAAAATGTGTTCTCAAAGAGTTCATCACAATATTTAGTCCTACTACAGTACTTTTAGTTTTACATTTTACTTTTGCAACCAAATAATGAACAAAATTAAGATAAATTTAAAGCTATGTGCCAAATGCAAGAATCCCACAAAAGCACTTCTTTCAGTAGTTATTGCAGCTTAAGATTTATTGGGAAATGTTAGATATTATGAAGCATTGATTTACATCAGACGTGCTAAAAGTTAGTTTATTTTAAAACACAATGTGAAATAATGAGAGGATGTGCTAGTTTGCAATGTAAGTTAAGGACAAATGCTAACTTTCCAGCTAGATGCTAAGAGACAATGTAACAAATACTAGTGATAAATGCAAATATTTAGAAATTAAAGAACAGAGTAAAATAGATCTATTAATCTGCCAAAAAAAAAACAGTAAAATAAAACTACTTATAATAGTTTTCAAAACCTACATTTACCTAATTTAATTTTACTCTCTTAAGACTAGATTAAAATTCATCTTCTAAAGGCAGATTTTATTAAGACACAGGCCCTGCACATAGTACAATGTATTAGGATAATCTTTTCCCAACATGAAAGGGAAAGAAAAGTAGACCAGTCACATATAAATATGCACCGATTTAAATCTAAGTCAAATGTTCTAACAGAATTAAACTGCAATGGTATCCTTCCTCTTTAAAAGAAACTTGTGAATAAGTTCAAGTACAGTAGGAGTTTTACAGATAATGAAGTTAAAAACGATCAGATTAAATTGCATTGGTTATCTTCATTTTCTGCTATGGTGATCTCAAAATTGCATATCCAAATATCTCACATTTTAGTTATATCTGAAAGCAAAATCTCTTTAAAAAATAAACACAAGCCGGGCTCGGTGGCTCAGCCTGTAATCCCGCGCCTTTGGGAGGCTGAGGTGAGTGAATTGCCTGAGCCCGCGGGTTCGAGACCCGCCTGGGCAGTGAGACCTCATCTCTACAATAAATCAAAAAATCAGCTGGGTGTGGTGGCGCATGCCTGTAATTCCGGCTACTAGGAAGGCTGAGGCGGAAGGATCGCTGGAGCCCAGCAGGCCGAGGTTGCGGTGGCCGGGAGCGGCCACTGCACTCCAGTCTGGACGACAGAGTGAGACTCCAACTCAAAAAAAAAAAAAATAAACACATTAATGAATATTTGCAGTATCTTACCTAAGCTTCAAAGAACATGAAGACCCTTTATGTGTATATATATATATATATATATATACACACACATATATATACACACATATATATATATACACACACACATAAATACACACACACATAAATACACATATATATGTGTATATACATATATATACATATAAATCATGATTTGTGTTTTAGAATTTCATACTATAGTGGTTTGCTTTTGAAAAAACTGCTAGCCTTACCAGCTTCATGGTACAACTAATGGATAATATGATATCTTATCTGCATTAAGTATATCTATTTATTTATATGCATAATATATACAACACATTTGCTTTAGCAAATATATATGTATGTTTATTTATTAGTTAAAACCTGTGAAAGTTTTGTAACTTACTCTACTTGCAAGTTAATAGTTTAGAGATCACCATTACATAAATGATGACAGAAGACACAAGATCCCTGGATCAGCGCGAAAGGAATGTATCACTCATGACGCAGAAGGCAGCATAGACATGACATTCATATTTGATCTTCCTACTCCTCAGGTACCACAGATGTGGGGCAGAGTTGCTCAGTTGGAAGCTGTACTTACTGAAGTTTCACACTGCCGCTGAGTCAGTACCTGAGTCTCATATGCTCTCAATAGCCACCATATCAGCTAATTAATGGTGATTTGATGATGACAATATATCTGATGATGCTGTTGATGATAAACAACACACTGAGAGCTCAATGTGGGCCAAGTCCTGCACTCAGTGTTTCACATTATCTTGATTATTATGTTTATAATTAATTTTCACCATAACACCGAGAGACAGAAACTATTGAAATAGATATGTTGGAACATGAGAGAACTTAAGCAGAGGGAGTTTAATTAAGTAACGCACAGGAGAAATGAATGGCAAAAACCAATTTACAGAGCTCATAGTTGTATTCATTCTGCTAAAGTCCTTTGTTTCTTGATGAAGTGCTTCTAATTTGAGTATTTGAAGAGTCTATTGGTCATTTTCTCTGCAACAGCCTGAAAACTAACCATGCAGGTAAAAATCTGCCACTGTTTGAATGTTTGTGTCCCTCCAAAGTTCAGGTGTTAGAATTTAATACCCAGTGTGGTCCAACCATCATCTACTGAAAAAATTACTCTGAAAATGTGTTCATGTAAACTATGTTTCAGCAAGCTCTACTGGTGCTATAATGCATGCTGAGGCTTGAGACCACGACTAAAGAAAACCATGGCAGGCTTTCAATAACCATAATAGCCATAATAACCAAAGAATCTTGATTGACTGAAATCAAACCTTAAAAAATTAGGCAAGGTAAACTGCATAAATGAAAGAAAGAAAAATCTGTGTGTGTGTGTTATTTGAGGCACATGTATCTACAAAGCATGTACAAAAATATTGTGAGGGAGATCCAAGAGTACAAATCCTCATCTTCCAACATGGAAAATCATAAGGTAATCCAAAAATTAATAAAGAGTTGCAAAAATTTTTATTATCTAGACCTATGTAGTAAGGTCCAGAAAATCCAAATAGTTTGAAAACTATTTATTCAGAATTATAAAATATAAAAAACTATGAGATAATTTTTTAGTTTTATATAATAATCGAATTTCTAGGATTACTTTAATAAAAATAGTACTGATAGCAAAAGTATGAAGTAACAAGCACCAGATTATCTTCTGACATAAACCAACCAATGCAATGAGCAAAATATACGAAATAATACCACTCTCAACAGCAGGCAGTGAAACCAGTGATTCTTGAAGGATAAGAAACTAACAATACTCTATTATTTGTCTTAGAAGAAGATCCAAGACCAATTTATAGAGAGAGAAAACTTAGGTTGAGCCAACTGTATTCCCCGAGTTGGGAGACAGAGCTGAGACTCCAAGAAATCCAAGGAGACTAGGATTTGTGAAGCAGTATCAAGAAAAGAGCTATACAGGGAGAGTGTGGACACCTGCAGAGGATCCTATTACTCAGTTGAGACTTCATGAGTAATATACATAAAAAATTAACCAATGCTGACTAAAAACAATGCTTTGGAAGGAACAGAGGGAAAAGGGTCTATAGTTCATAAAGGCTCTAAAATTTTTCTTTGCTTGAATGACAAAGCAAAAACCTCATAAATTAGTGGACAATGATTAGAGCACTAAGAATGTTCTAAATGCGGAGAGGGCAAGGTGTACATTTGAAGACAGTAAATGGGTGGAATAAAGAACTTCAGAGGAGCCGAATTTTTAAAAAAGAATCAATAGACTTCATACTTAAATACATTAGCCAATTATAAGTTATAATAGAAGGATTTCTGCTTACAAAACCCAGAAAAAAATCCATAAAATTAAACCTAAAAATAAACATATAAGCCTTTAAGGTATAACTTTAAAATACTTTCAAAAGACTCAAAATTAGACTTAAGTGACAAACACTATTATGACACTATTATGATGATGGATATGGTATCATACAGAAACAAATTTTTCCCAAGATACAACTCAAATGTAATGCAATCCTAGTAAAAATACCAGCAATTCATTTATGGTGTTTTTTTTTTCCTAGAGCTGAACAAGTTGATTTTATAAGTTCATGTTCAAATAATCACAAGGAGAATAGTCAATAAATTTCCAGGGCCATGGGAGTACAGTAAGAGCCTAAACTATTGAGAAATTAAAATTTCCTGCAAAAATTTGACATTTCAGACAGTGTTTTAGTGGCAGAAAGTGATAAAGAAAGTAAAGTATCAATGAAATAAAATAGAAACTCCAGACTAATACCTAAGTATAAGTGGAATTTATTATACCATACAGATGGTATATCAATGTGAAAAAATGGCAAATCCCTGAGGAAAAAATGGATATTTAAATAAATCGAGGCAACTGTGAAACTATTTAGAAAAAAGAATAAAATTAGATAACATCGGAGACCATCATCTGCTTTAATGTAAAAATGGAAAAAAAAATTAGTTGTGATAGCAGAAACATGTATTGGACTTTATAACAAAGAAATGCAAAAATCTAGTTGGGAATCAAAATACAGAAGCAATAAGCAAAAATGATTCCTAACATCAGGCCTGCAACATTGAAGAACTTCTGTTTGAAATAAAATAACCATAATCAAAGTCGATAGGAAAACAATAAATATTTAGAAATCTCCCTTGTGTGTTAATATATGCATATATAAATATATAAATACATATATATGCATGTATGTGTGCTCTTAAAACTTGAGAACCTGAGAGAAAATTAGACAAAATACAAGTATAGTTAACAAAGAAGGAAATGCAACAAGTTCTTAACTTATTGAAAATATATTCCATCTTACTAATAATAATATGTTAAAACTAGGATGCATCATTTCTCACTTACATGATTGCAAAAATCCAAAAGTTTTACAGCATACTATGTTGGTGAGATTGGAGAAAACAAGTTATTTCAGGTATCACTGGAGTAAATTTACTACAGAACAGCTTCAGAAGAGAATAAATTGGTAACCTAAAATAAAATTAGAGACGTATTTACATGTTTTACCTACCAGGACCGTAATACGAAAATATGCACCCACTTTGTGGGATAACATTTTCATGAGTTTGTTTACAAAGGCATTATCTGTGGTATCGATAGTTAGTTAAATCCACTTTAACCATTGACCTAAATACCTTTCTCTGTTAAAATCATGCAAAATCACTCACATCTTTTGAAATATAATACAACACTAATTGGAATCTAGAAATATTTGCACTCCCACTTCAGATTTCCAAACCTCAGTCCTGCCTACCCCTACATATGAGAACCAATTGAAGTACTGAATTTTCTGTACACTTCCAGATTATTATATCACACTTTCTCACCCTTGGAAATGTGAGTGTGAGGGAAGTAGGAGCACTGGTTCCTGAACTTTGTGCTCTTTTTGATTCTTCTCTCACCATTCCCACCTTCCACCCATTGGAAAGCTGAATCTTTCTGCTCCTTCTAGTATGTCAGAAATATCCTTTAAATTACATTAAGATATTTCTAAGACACAAGGTCTCACTATGCTGTCCAACCTGGAGTGCAGCGGCTACACACAGGCACAATCTTGTGTGCTGCAATCTTTACATCCTGTGCTCAAGCAATCCTTCAGCCCCAACATATGCCACTGTGTCTGGCTCTGAAATACATTTTCTCTCAACTTCCGTAGGTACTCGGATCCCTCCTCAATAGATATTCTTTAGAAGGAATGACTGCAGTCTCTGGGTGAGGGTGAAGGTGAAATGGAAACTGCATTATCTAATATTTTCCACTTTTACTTGCAATACACTCACTTTGAGAAACATAATAGCAATTATTACAACTATCATCAAGGGGTAACGGTATTTACTGCCTTTATCTAGTTTAAGAATGACAAGGCTGAAAGGACAGAGAGAGGAACCAAAGAGCTAGGGGCTTATTTGACTTTTCCTGTCTATGTCCCAAGATAAGACTTCAGTCTTTGATTGCTAACGTAATATTCTTTTACTTGTAACTATCACAAAAGTTAGCATGGTAACTTGCACCCCATAGCAATTGAGATGCTTGTAATCTAAAAAACTTAGATTTCCGTAAATGTTACCAAGGTCAGAACTTACACTTTCATCTAAATATCCTTTATTGTTTGTGACTTTGAAATGAAGAGGATATAATGTGTTCTCTCAATAATAAGCAGAAATAGCAGGTCCATTCAAAAGGTAGATCTACTTTAATGATCATAATCCTTATTGGATTGATAGAAAGGTATTGCTGTACTTTGAGGTGTTATGCTTTAGTAATTTCAGAAGGGGCTTAACACGTATTGGCAGTTTGGTAAAAAGAAAAAGTCCTTTCTGGTATA
>NW_007249490.1:7393-30657 GCF_000164805.1 Carlito syrichta
AAGTCACCAGCTTAGGTTTTATTGTTGTAAGAATGAGGTCTCTGTTTCTGATTGTTTCATATTATTTTTCTGCAAAAAATAGCTGTAGGTTTTTATTCTAATGTTGATGGTACCTAGTCATTTAAAGAAAATTGAACTGCTTTTTAAAAACTTTTATTGATCCAATTTGATCTGTCAATAGAATGTAAATCTTACTAGATGTCTAATTTTTAGTTGATTTGACAACATATCAAGATATTTACAATGACTTGCTTGCTGGATTATGAAAGTACATTATCAAAGTGCCGAAGAGCACATATGTGTTTATGCAAAATCTTAATATATTAAGGAATGACACATCTATTTTTAAAGAATGCATTTGTGACAGTTTCAAATGTCTAGAATATATTTTTTTCTAAAATCTACAAATTCTGATGAAAAATTCCTAAATTGTCCTATTCGATTCTTAAGAAGCACAGAAAATTCATTACCACTGTTTTATTGTCTTTTAGACAGCATATTCATTGTACTACATTTTTTCAGATTGATGATTGTATACTTTATAACAGATAAAGGTGAATTTTATGTTTTCTGATATTGCGCCTGTAGTTTCAGATACTTGGAAGGCTGAGGTGGAAGGATCGCCGGAGCCCAGCAGCTCGAGGCGGAGGCAGTCGGGAGCGGCCACTGCACTCCAGCCTGGACAACAGAGTGAGACTCCAACTCAAAAAAAAAAAAAGAAAAGAAAAGAGACAGTAAGCAGCCAAGAAAGTAGATGCAACCAATGTTGGGAGCTGTAGTGTGAAGCCAGTCCCGGAGATCTTACTGGAGTTTCTTCGAGTCTGTGAGGTCTGCTAAGACTCAGGACCAGCAGAACTCTGACAACAAAGGCCAGAAGGGCAGATATCTGAAGATAATGTAGAAAGCAGGAGGTGCCGTTCATTGAATTCTTTCCTGCAAATTCACATTTCAGATAAATAGAAACAGTAATAGCAAAAAATATGGGCACCTTGCCATGTAAGGCAGCAAGATTTGAAGTCTCTAACATACTGCACAAAACACCACATGCCACCACGGGTATTCCAGCCCCACCAAGACTCATCATTCCAGCAAATGCTTTTGCAGGCTAAGATTTTGTAACTTTAAACAGTAACTAAATTACCATATTCATGAGGAAAATGCTATGTGAGTTATTGTATATAGTAGTGCTTGATTGTCTCTTGAACTCAAAAAATAATAATAGATCTGATTTTCCTTCTTTTCCCCAGGAATAATAGGGAAGGACCCCCATAATCGCGAGAGGTTGTTGACCCAAGACCACAAAGAGACATCAGAAGACTCTAACTGAGACTATGTGTCCTGTCTCTCCTCTTTTAACAAGCACATCCAGAGAGGTATAGGGATACCAATGTGTTTGCATCTTGAAGATTTCCATTAAATTGAATTCAAATTAAAACAATGTATCGAATTTTCCATATATTCAGTAAACCTTGGTTGTTTGCTATGTGTAAGATACTAATGAAGACTGCAGTCTATTTCCTGGTTAAATTCAAAAACAAAGGTGCTTTTATTTTTTTCCGGGTTGTGAATGGTTGGTTGGATACAATGTATATGTGTTATTTAATGAGCTGCTTGAATTGTTTGAGTGTGTATGTGTGTGTATTGGATCTATGCTGTGACCTAGAGCATAGTCAACGTGAGATACTTTAATATCTGATTATCTGAGTACATATATGCAATTGTGTTCAATATATTTATAATTATGATAGTCATAGAAAGTTGAATTAAGTCTCCCACCCCATGATGTCCATATGTTATTTATCTCTTGAAATTGTGATCGCCGGAGCCCAACAGGTTGAGGCTGCGGTGGCCAGGAGCGTGCCACTGCCCTCCAGCCTGGGTGACAGAGTGAGATGCCAACACAGAAAAAAAAAAAAGAAATTGTGACTGTCAGCTTATAAGGCCAAGGGAACATTGGGGATGCAATTAAATCAAAGATCCTATAAGGGGTAGATTATCCTTAATATGTGGATGTGTGTAAGTGTAATCTCAAAGATACTTAGAGCAGGGGCAAGTAGGACAAAAACAAAAGGCAGGGAAAGGTGACATTGGAAGCAAGAGGTTAGAGCGAAAAGACAAAGGGGCTGAAAACCAGGGAGTGCAGGAAACCCTAAGAGCTTGAAGAAGCAAGGAATATTCTCTACTGGAGTCTCCAGAAGAAATCAACCCTATATAAATCTTAATTTTAATTCTATAAAAGTATGTTGGGCTGAGCTCGGTGGCTCAGCCTGTAATCCCAGCACTTTGGGTGGTCGAGGCGAGTGGATAGCCTGAGCCTGTGGGTTTGAGACCAGTATGGGCAACTTGGTGAGACCTCGTCTCTACAATAAATCAAAAAGTAGCCGGTCATGGTAGCAAGTGCCTGTATTTCTGGCTACTTGGAAGACTGAGGCAGAAGGATCGCCAGAGTCCAGCAGGTCGATGCTGGCGTGGCCATGAGTGTACCACTGAATTCTAGCCTGGAGACTCCAATAAAAAAAAAAAATGGACATTTGACTTCTTGGACTGTAAATAAACTAATTTATGGTGATTCTGCCTGCTAAATGTGTTTCAATTTTATAGCAAATAAGTAAATGTACTATCCTTAAGTTAAGGCTTTCCATATACTCCCTACTGAATTGAGGAAATTTTCAAAGACACAACTGGTTAAGTCTTATGCAACTTGCCTAGATTCCTGAGTGCAGAGTTGTTTGTTTGAGACAATGGCTTTACACTTTCTTTGAGTACTAGAAGGAGCAAAAAATACTTTAATTTCTAGCTCATATCTTACAAGTTATTTACAACCAATACTTTTAATGCAACCGTTTTTTTTTTTTTAGTTAAGTCTCACTCTTATACCCAGGCTGGAGCGCAGTGGCACACTCACGAACATCCCAGCATTAATCTGCTGGGCTCTAGCCATCCTTCCGTCTCAGTTTTCGAAGTAGCTGGAACTACAGGTGCGCGCTACCATGCCTAGCTAGTTTTTTCTTTTATTGTAGAGATGAGGTCTCACCAAGTTGCCTGGGCTGCTCTTGAACCCGTGGGCTAAGGCAATCCAATTGCCTCATCTTCCTGAAGTGCTGGGATTATAGGCTGAGCCACCTAGCTCAGTCAACACCCATTTTAACAGTCCTGAATCAGTGATTATTATATTTGGTACTAAAATCATCAAAGCTTATTTATATTCAACCACAGACTAACCAGCTCCTTAGCTGTCATTTGTTCTTGTCTGCCATGTTTTCTCTAGTTTATTTTTTCTGAATATATTTTCATTGGTGTTCTTTACATTTTTTCTTTTCTATAATTTCTGTCTTAAAATGTCTTTATTTCCCCAGTTTTCTTCTATGACTCTTCTTCACCTTCAGCATACTGTTTTACATTGTTATTTGTAGATTTCCATGATTGCTGCCAAAAAGTTTGCTATGTGATAAATCATTCTTTAGAAGGTATTCTATGTCTCTCCACAGTTGTTTTAAAGTCTTTGTTTTTGGTATTCTGACTTTTTGGTATAGTGTACTTAAGTGTGAATTTATTTTTTTCTGTCTTGTAATAAGCTTATAAAGTGTCCTAAATCTGCTAATGTTTGTCTTTCATCAAGTCTTGACATTCTCTACCATTATATCTTTAATTACCTGTTTTTTTCTGTAGTTTAACTTATCGTAAATGTCATTTTGATATAAATCATTCATTCATATTTCATTCTCATTTTTATAAATCCTTTGTATTTTTTCTTTTTTTATATTGTAAGTAATTCTTCAGCTCCATCATGCAGCTCTTTTTAAATTTATGTCTAATTTACAGTTGAATCTAATCACGTTTTTGAATTTGCTGGGAATTTTTTTTTTATATATCTGAAATTACTTTGGTTATTTTTAGAAATATCTTTTTTGACATTATTTTGATTATGGTTTTAGATCTTTAACAGTTTGAAACAGACTTATTTACCATTCCTACAGCATTCTTCAATTAAATTATCTTTCTTAGAGTTTGACATGTTTTTTGTGTTTGAAAAATCTACCTTGTCGTTATATATGTTTTATAGTTTTAGATTATAAGCTAAGTGACTGTAAGCAATCATGATCAATAGGATATCCTTAACCCTGGTAGATGGACCATTTATAGTTGTTTATAATTTTCTACTGTCAGACATTACTGGAGTACCACTATTTTATAATACATCTTCACTTTTAGAATTTTTACTTTTAAGTTTTATTGACACTACAGCAATTGTGGATCCTGTGGCTATGAATTCAGCTATCTTCACTATATATGACATTATTTTTTCCTAAAATTTATCTACAGAGTTTTTTCTCCCTTCCCCACAAAAATTAAAATGAAAAGTATTTGTGATGAGTTCCTGTTGATTGTACAAGAACAGAGACCTAGACTGCCAATTAAGAGGAAAAAAGGGGAAGGGTATAACAGGGTCCAGAATATACCTTTCAGCCAGTGGCTTAGAAGAGATGTTGAGCTAGATTTCTTTCTTTTCAATTTTTTTTAAGTCGGAGTCTCACTCTCACTCTGTCACCCTGGTTGGAGTGCAATGCTACACTCATGGTCAACACAACCAGGACCTCCGGGGATCAAGTGATCCTTCCGCCTCAGCCTTCCAAGTAGCTGGAACTATAGGCACTTGCCACCATGTCTGGCTACTATTTTTTTATATGCAGAGACAAGGTCTCCTCAACTTATGCAGGCTAATCTTGAATCCCTCAGCTCAGGCAATCCTCTTGTCTGCCTCCCAAAGTGTTGGGATTCTAGGCATGAACCACCATGCCTGGCTCTGAGTTGAATTTCTATATACATGGTTTAATTCTCACTGCATTAATCTACTTAAACTTTGCTATCTGCCTTTTCCTTACCAGCACTGGAAAGAACATATAAAGAGGAGTCACAGGTGAAATATTCAGATTCGAATGATTGCTGATTTTTCTGAGAAGCAAGGGTATCAAACCAGGATCAGTCGGGCATTGCATCATTTTCCTCTATGTTTGAAGTTTCTAGAAAATGAAACAAAGGTCATAAACATGGAGTGGGTATGCAGTTCATTCATTCATCTGTTAAACCAGTAAATAGTATGAAAATCATGGGATAAGCTCAAAGAACAGACCTGCCCCGTGTATTAACAGGAATAATGTCTGTGTCCATCTAAAAATCCTAACATGTATGTACACTGATAAGTTTGTATTATTTTTGTGTCCTGGGATTTGGATGAGGTGTCAACCATTTGGATTGGACTGTGTACAATCCACTGATGCTGTATTCCTGATATTGTCATAATGTATGGTGTAACACAGCTACTGACTTCCACTATTTGTCAAACTTTTCTTTTGAAAAAATCTGTTCCCATGGAGCCTAGATGTGCTCACTCTCTAATCCTTTATCCCAAGGCACAATTCTGTACACATTATCTTTACTGAAAAAAATAATATCCCTCTGAAAACTACAGAACTTCCTGTGTGGACAAGAGATTATAGTTGGAACAGCTGCTTCCCTTCCAATCCTCTCTCATAGCTCTTCTCCTCAGGGAGCAAGAACTTACTTTGCCTTGGACAGCTAATCCCTTGGGCAGGTAATGGTGGGTTAAAGTGTTATGTGCTTCCCGCCTCCTGCACTAAGCCTTCTCTTACCCACCAATCCTGCTTAAGATGTTTTGTACTGTCTTCTTTTTTTTTTCTCTTAGAGTTTCACTCTGTTGCTCAGACGGGAGTGCAGCGGCTGCTCCCGGCCACCGCAGCCTCGACCTGCTGGGCTTCAGTGATCCTTCTGTCTCAGCCTTCCAAGTAGTTGGAACTACAGGTGCACGCTACCACACCCAGCTAATTTTTTGATTTATTGTAGAGATGAAGATTTGCCAAGTTGCCCAGGCGGGTCTCAAACCCGTGGGCTCAGACAATCCTCTCACCTCAGCCTCACAAAGCATGGGATTACAGGCTGAGCCACCGAGCCTGGCTGAGCCACAGTTTTAAAACTTGGAGTTGGCTCCAATCTGTACCCTCTTAGCACTGAGCAATGGTCCTCCCCGATAGGAATCACTTGTTTGCTCTTAACCTTCATGGTAATGATAACCACCTAGTTTCCACTTTTCCAGGTAGAGCCAAACCAACTTCTCTCACTTCAACTATCATGGCAACATAGCGTCTCATAAGTATATGTGTCTATTTGCATGTGTGCCCTGTTTTTTAAAAATATTTCATTTATATATGAACCCCACATTTATGTCTTCATAGTGTAAAATAAAACAGTTAAGTTTTATTCCTGAGTAAATTAGTTGTATTTTATTTCATACCCTTATTCCTGTACAATCAGTTTTTCAATGCTGAAAGATTTTTTCCAAATGCTTCCCTCTCTTCTATGGGTCAATTAAAAAAGTGCAATTAGAAACTATTTTAAAATTCATTTCCCAGGGTCCTCAAAAAGATACCAAATAAATGGAAATGATCTTTAAAAAAAAAAAAAAAACTAGTTTAGAATACCCTTTATGTCTTTGACAGTAATTCAGAGTGACTTTCTGTAGGTGGCACAGGTTAAGTGACAAAGACAAGGATCTGGGTCATGTAAACCTTCTCTTTGCTCTCAGACGACTGGGCCTCAGAAAGACCAATATACATGTGTACATTTCTCTCTCCCTTTCTTCCTCCCTCCTTAGTCACATCTCCTCTTCCTTATCTCTGTCCCCCTCCACCTCTACTAGAAACCCTCCCTTCCTCATTTTTTAGGAGGAAATTCTTGCTTAGCCTGTGTTCTGAGAATATATCGACACATACCTCTTCTCTTTTTTTGTTGTGGGCAGTACTTGCTTTCCAGATGTTTTGTATTTTGTATTCGCTTCATGGTTGAACTCTTTAGAGAGTTACTCAATCAGGACTTCTCTCAGTGAAACACAGCTCTCAGAGAGTCAGTTGATTATAACAAAGAATGAAATTTGTACAATCAGCAACAAATCACTCAAGAGGTTATCTCTTCACCAAATCACTGTCCTAACTACTGTTGGACACATCAACAAGGCAGTTATAATTCAAGACATCACTTAAAACTCGGCAGTGTTCTAGGACCTATCGATGACATCAGTGTATGCCAGTGTCAGCCAGAATTTATAGGACTGCAGCATTGCCACAACCCATTGCCTAAAGTGATTTATTTTAATCAGAGGAAACTGTATCATTAACTTGCATTTTTATATCTTACACTTCATACCCATACTAGAAGATACATGCCTTTGATTCAACAAAGGAAATTATTTTATATATCTAGGGATACTACATTACTAAATCTCCCCGGTAGTAAGTATAAAGCATTACCTGACAGAATTAGGCTAGAATAACACTTACCCCATAGAAAATAGTAGAAGTTATATTGTATTAGTAGTGGTATTTAATGTGTTTTATGAACATAAGTCTATATAACCTGGCATGTAGGTATTGATTTGAAAACATTCATAAACCCATTCAAATATAACATTTATTGAATTTTCCCTGCTGCTGAGAATAGTCCAACACATTTTGAACATGAGAGAAGTCTTTTTGGTGATTCTTCCATCTTACTTTTTGTTCCTTAGGGAGAGGAGATAGCCCTTGGCTTCACAACCTGGCGTTTGTCCGGAATTCTTTTCTTCCTAATCCTGAATTTCTCACTCTCTAGACTTCTGACTAAGGCTCAAGTCTGTGTCTTCAGAACAGCTGGGCCATTTTCAGGATTTAAACTCTGGAATAACTTCATTTGACCTCCCACTTCCCACAGAAAACACCTCATCTCCTAGGAGCAATATGTATTTGCTTTTCCTTTTTTATTCCCAGTTTCAATAATCAGCATTAGAACTCGGCCATGACCTAACCTTCTTCAGTCTTCTTTACCTCCAAGGCTCTGCCTCTGTGTGCTCCCCTCACACTTCTTGGCCATGGAATGATAGGCATATAGATCCAGACCCTCTCATCCTTGTTAGCTATCAGGAAAAGTAAAATTATAATTAAAAAATAGACATTTTTCATGTTTCGAATTCATGAGAATTAGGGGATGAAATCATACCAAATAATTATAAAGATATGGATGCATAAGGAGTCTTTATGAACTAAAATGAAATATTAACTCATGTAACTACAATAGGTAAGGGTTTGTAAAATGAAAAAAACATTTACCTAAGACATTATCATGTCACTCTCAAAGGGAAATTTACATAGATGATATTCATAACATTACTTATAATATTTCGGAGTTGGAACATGTGGTTTTTAAATATGAAGAATGAACAACATATTATAATGGGTGTCTACTATAGAATTCATTCCCGAGGACACAGGTCAAGTCCATTAAAGTATATGTCAATGGGAAGGGATCAGAAAAAGACAAGCAATCAGAGTAAAGAGGCAAATAGAACTCTATGAAGTAATCACAAGTGGGTCCTTGAAAACACTTGTAACTGGGAGTATTGTTAACTCAATAGTGTATTATTTTTAAACAGAACAAACAAACAAAAAAGAATAATATCCTCTGAAGTAAAAATGATTCAGATTAGTTCTAGACTAATGGAAAGGATTCTTTTTACTGCATTCTTTTCCTATTGCTGCTATAGCAAATTACCACAAGTTTTCAAATATAAATTTATTATAGGTCTGGAGATCATAACTCTAGTATGGGTACCCAATCAAGGTGTCAGCTGTGTTGGGTCTATCTGGTGATTCTAGCAGATAATCTCTCTTTCCTTTTCCAGGTTTCTGAGTCTGTCTGCAATTCTTGGCTTTCATTTATTTTATCTATTTGTAAAACTCATCACTCCAACATCTGCTTCCATTGTCACAACTCCACTCTGACAAGTACTGTCTTACTTTCTCTAATAAAGGTCCTTAATTACATTGACCCCACTCAGATAACCAAACTAATCTTTCCATTTAAAAACCTTGACTTAATTCCATCTCAAAGACTTTTTTCTAAGCAAGGTAACAAATTCAAGGTTTCAGAGATTAAAAGGTTGACATTATGCTGTTTTCTGTTTGGTTTTTTTAACACCTGGGTGAGTGTGAAGTCCATTTTTCAGCCTACCCCAATAAAATAAAAACAGGAAATATTAGAAAGAATTCACCTATATTAAAAAATAATCTGCGAATAGAAATCCCAAAGCAGAAGCAGTTAGTAAAATTGGCACACAACTATGCAAACATACTGAATAAAACAAAACAAAATGAAACACAATCTTCAGTTTGAAACTAAACATAACTGAAGGAACAGATGACAATTACAAGAGAATTCTTCTTGTCATAGAACTTCAGTAACTATATTCAATAAACCAAAACAAGTCCATGCAAAGAGATAAAAATGGAGAATTTAGAGTTGGGGGGAAAAAGTAGAGATTCTAAATAAGGTCACAACAATAAATAAACTAAAACTATGAATATAACAAACTTTAAAATTTAATAACTGGTATATAGATTTAAGATAAGTAAGTGCAAAAGTAGACACAGATATGATTAAATAGAAGATAATAAATTTAAAAAAGATGCTGGGCACAATGCTCACACTTATAAACCTAGCACTTTGGGAGATTGAGGTGAGAAGATTACTTTAGGCCAGGAGTACAAGATCTCATGTCTACAAAAAAGATAATAAAATTAAGAATTAGTCATATGTGGTGGCACAATTCTGTAATCTCAGCTACTAAGGAGGCTGATGGTGAAAATCTCTTGAGCCTAGGAGTTGGAGGCAGTGAGCTATGATCCTACCACCATGTTCTACCTGAGTGATAGAGCAAGACTCTGTCTCTCAACAAAAAAGAAAAAAAAGTACAACTGATGCAAAATAAAGAACAATAATGAGTCTTTCTAAAATAAAGAGTTTAACAAATAATCTACACAATTATTCAAGGTATACTCCAATAAAATAGCCATAGAACGAGGACTAAACCCACAAGGGAAAAGGATACACCATTTTTTACAAAAAATGATAAAGAACAACTTATAGAAACTCCTTAAACTCAGTTACATTCTGGAGTTTATATGATAAACAAACTAAACTATTTAGCCACTCTAGAAAAAGAAGCCAGCACCTTTTGAGCTAAATATTAAGATGGACTTAATCTACTGTAAAACAATATCTGTTGCTTGAAAATAGTAGAGTAGTATTTGTAGACCGACAGAAAGAAAATGTAATTCTGGAATACTATTTGCAGCCAAGGTTTATTCAAGTTTAAAAGCAACTGCAGACATTGTCAACTGTATGTCAAAAATTATGTGTTACAAGAGCTCTTCTTTGAAAAGTCACTTAACTCTAATACAGCCAACTAAAAATTGGATTAAATGCAATGAAAAAAGGATGAATGCAACCACAAATGCCAGAAGATGGTAGAAAGTTGACAGCAGACATTTGGGAGTGGTGGTAGAAGTGGGATTGGGTGGGAAAATATTGATCTAACTACATCATACCATTTCCTATGAATAAAGTCCAGGCTTCAGGACCTTCAAGCACTGGTCCAGGTTTACTGCTCCACCTCTTCCACCATCTTATTTTGTCTTACCATGTGCATCAGCAGTATGTAAATTCCAATGATATCTCTGCATGATATTTCTCATCTCTGTGCTTTTGCTCAATCTGTCCTGAAAACTCATATAACATTCGAGGCTTAATTGTTTTAGTATTGAGTACAGCATACGGTTGCTCAGCTTTTAAAGTTTCTCAAGTTATAAGTTTGGATCTATATACTTTTGTGGACCCAGTCTAGTATGGTATTGGGTGCCCAGTATCTTCTTTCAAGCAAAAAACGTCATACGTGGACAATCATGAAATTTTAAGAGCAAACAATTCTGAATAATACAGCCGCCATAAACCATACTTGAAAATGTGTCCAAATGATTAGCTTGACTAAGAAATCCAATCAACAAAGAGTTTGTCTTTCAAAAAAATCCCTATAATGCTATGAATATGGTAAAAGAAACAGGGATGAGCACTAAACCTGCTTAAATACAGAGTAAGATCAAACAGGTATAAAGATTATAATTACGAAAGATAACGCAAATTTTAAAAACTTTACAAGGTCAAAATAACTGCAAAGTCCAGGAGATAGAAAAGAGGAGTTGGGCAAAATGGGTTACTATTTCTCTTTGATGCCAGAATTTAATTGAAGTTACTTAAAATAAAATCTTAATATTGAACCCAACTTGGTATTTTACATTTTTATTTCTAATCACAAATAGTATTTTAAGCATTAATAAACGTGGAGGATTAAACATTGAAAATTTTGCAGTACTTTTAGAGTCATGCCAATCTTTTTTCCAATAAACCCAATATTACTATATTTAGTATTTTAATTAATTAAAATCTGTTAACTGCTGTATCCCTAGTATCAGCAAGTCATAGACTTCTGACACTATTGAACAAAGATGAATTAATTCAGAAGTGCAAAGTGTGTTGGTCTTTTTGCTTGACTTTAGAGTTAACTTACATGGCAGAAAAAAAACAATACATTTCATAATTAATTTAGGTAGGATATAATACATTAACACATTTATAAACATCATTTCATTTCTTCTCACTGTAGAATAAATATTATAGAGAAAGGTTAAGGAAAGCCTCAGAGAGTTAAGCAATCTTCTTGGTCATATTATTAGCAAGTGTGTAAAGACTCTTTTGAGTAAATTACCATAAAAAGAAGCTGAATTAGTCTTGGTTTGACCTAGAAGACGCTGTATTCTGTTTTCAATGCTGCTCTCAATACCATGTATAAGCTTACTATTCCCATTACTTATCAGGTTGCTTGTAACAGTGGGAATTCTGATTTAATGAACCAATTCTAGGATTTTTAATAATGCTTAAGTTTTAAACACTCTCAAACAGAAAATTTTGTAGTGGTCAATGACACTGACTAGAATAGTGCTTGCATGGTACCCCTCTCAAGAGGAAGCTTGAATAATAGGCTTCATACCCTACTGCAACATCCAATCTGTACCTATTTTTTTTCTTTCGAACTAAATCTCGCCAAAGAGAAGTGTGAGGCTTAGTAAAAAGAAGAAAAACAAAAAGTGAAAAGAAGGCTATAATTTACCTTTCTACCTTTTAGTTTACTTGGCCTTTGTCTTGGACAACTGGTGTAGAATGCAATAAAGGTCAGAGAATTGGGAACAAGAGAAGAGTAAGAGAGAGCTAATATCCTAAATTCTTCCTCCACTCTACTCCTTGTAATACCACCATAACACTGGATTGAATGTGCAGCATGAAAGAAAAGAAACAAGTGAGGGTAGTACCTGTAATGACCTGGCTTGAGTCAGATTTATAATGTAAGGCACAGTGGTTTAAAGGCATGGACTTGAGAGGAAAATCTATATCTTAGTAACTATTAAATTCTGGTTAAACAAGTTGAACTTCCTATGTCCGTGATTCTTTATCGTAAAATGGTGGCCATCCTATGAAGTTGAGAATTAATGATAAAAAACTTAATATGCTTCCTGGATGATTATTAACATTCAACAAAGTCATTTCAAAGGTTGACTTTCACAGAAATTGTGGTATAAAAATTACAAATCCAATTTAATTTAAAATTGCCAGGGTTTAGAAGTAATAATTTGGTAAAACCAGGCTGAAGGCATTTGAAATTGCTATTTACTTTCAGCATTTATTCAGTTTAAATATTTTCATATTCTATTTCATTTTATTAATGGAGGTCATTTTAGTCTACTTTCTTTATTTGTTCTCTTTCATTAGCTTAAAATGGCAATTTTTATTTGCCTTTGACAATCTCATAAAAGAATTGATTTTCTAAATTTTTTTTTTTGAAAATTGGCATTGTGAGGCTTTGATGAATATGCTTCTATTTTCTTCATTTAAATGTTCTTTAAAAAGGGTACTCTAACACAAGATGTAAAAAGTTACATCTATTTTCTGGTCATGACTATTTTTTTTTTTTTTTTTACTACCTGTGGTGATTTATAAAAAAACTCTTCCTATGGTGATAAAAAGATATTTAACATTTCATTGTGTCAAATTACCTGTAGTTAAGTTTCTTTATGAGAGTTTGCATTGTAAGGAAAAGTAATGTTTTTTTTCTATCATAATAAAATGTTTATTGTATGACTTATTATTTGTGTACTTACAAATAAAGTTATCTTAGTTTTGTTAACCAAAATATCTTTTAACAGAAGTGTCTATCTCAAATAGGCATAATTTCTCCAATTTTTCCATTGTTATTTTAAATATATCTTTACACTTATTTTCAAGACAAAAGAGAATCATGAGGAGAATCAGTAAATTATACATTATGATCAGCACAAATGAGAAAAGTTCGAGATAGGTATAATACCAAAACATAGAGGGAACAGATTGGAGCATATAATGAAATTTCAATTTAAGTATTTTAATCTGTTGAAGGTTTAAATAAACATAACTTGAATATACTTGGAAAAGAAAAGGCAAGAATATGTGTTAATGCTGTTAATGTACATCTATAACTTTTCCAAAGAGTTTTATTCACATAATAATTTAAATAACAAGCAGGTAAAAAATAATAATAATTTCTAGATGAAAAGGTTTACAAAAGAGGCATTAATCAAGCATCAAATGCAACGTTTCCCCTGAAACAATTATTCTGGATTGTTGGTTTTTTCAACTCCTGCTTACTTCCCATGAAGGATAAAGAGACAGCTGCAATTACTGTTTTGTGATTTCAAGTCCTCTTCGTCTGCTCTTATTAAACAGATTCTTGATCTGAGGTTCATTTTTCTGAAAACCTGGAGTTTGGTTTTTAGAGTTTATTCTCTTTAATTTATTCCGGAACTTTTAGATCTATGTAAAAAACTGAATAACACTTATTAAAACTTCATAGCTTCTATACTTTGATTTTTGCCATTTCTTATACACTGATGGAATTTAAGCATGTTCTCTATAGGTAATATTTTGGAGGGTTTTGTTATTGTTCCTTAACAAAAGAGCGGCAACTACTTTCCTTCTTTCAGGTCAATGTCACTTTCCTAAAGAAGAAGTCATCACCATCATCACTATCTACAGACATGGAAGACTATAAAACCTTTCTGCTGTGCCATCACGAAAATATTCCTTTTCTTCATGTAATTTCTCTCCATCACTGTTACCACCAAGCATGCTATTGAACCTTTTCTTTTTTTTCTGGTTGACATAATGTTTTTAATTTTAGGTCAACAGATGTTCTCTGGAGCTGAGCGGGAACTACAGAATCCTTTTCTGAGTTTTTGATGGAGATATGGGAATGTCCACTACTTTGGGTCCATGCTTCATCTCTGCCATTTAAAAAAATTATCTGTGTGTTTTTTTGCCAATATTTTTGCTGCTTTTGCTTTTTATTCACCTCTATGCAGATGGACTGCAAATTTCTATCTCCTGAACTCCTGTAGCTCTATTTCCTCTTTAAGTTTCAGTTTAGGTGAACAAGCACCATCTCAGGTACCTGTATGCAAAATAAAATGAAATATATAAACAAAGAAAACATGCCAGTCTGGACATTAGTAAGAAAATCTTGCCGGACTCGGTGGCTTGTCCTGTAATCCCACGGCTTTGGGAGACTGAGGTGAGTGGATTGCCTGAGCCCGCGGGTTCGAGACCCGCCTGGGCAGGCGAGATCTCATCTCTACAATAAATCAAAAAATCAGCCGGGCGTGGTAGCGCATGCCTGTAATTCTGGCTACTTGGAAGGCTGAGGCGGAAGGATCGCTGGAGCCCAGCAGGTCGAGGCTGCGGTGGCCGGGAGGGACCACTGCACTCCAGTCTGGGCGACAGAGTGAGACTCCAATTCAAAAAATAAAAGAAAATCTTTTATTCAGGAGACAATTGCAACAGGAGGGACACACTGGCCACAAGATATGCAACTCTCATAAAGATCAGTCAGTGCCTTTTACAAGAAGCAGTAGACAAGACTATAGGGAGCTGGTGTTGGGGAGTAGAATGAATAGGAGATAAATCAAACAGCAGAACAGGACGTGTGTGTGTGTGTGTGTGTGTGTGTGTGTGTGTGTGTGTGTGTATGTTCCTGGTTCTCCAGACGAGAGAGGAAGAACTGTTCCGTATTCCAGTGTTTTTGTAACTTCACGGGCAAGTCAAAGTTCAGACGGGATGAGAAAACCCTAGTTAAATTTGGGTAAGTAACATTTGTAGTCATTTTCTTCAGATTAGTCAGTAAGAACAGTTTAGGTAATTATTTATTAGGCCTAAAAATGGAGATTTAGAGTGCCTGTGTCTAGGTTTTGTCACAGATAACCAATGTAACTAGAGTTATCTAAGTCACGTTGAAAGGGTGGTTCTTTACAGTAAGCTGTTTCCTGGTATACATAAAATTAGAGGATTTATTAATTACCGCTGTTTTCTTTTCTTTTCTTTTTTTTTTTTTTTGAGTTGGAGTCTCACTCTGTTGCCCAGACTGGAGTGCAGTGGCTGCTTCCGGCCACCGCAGCCTCGACCTGCCGGGCTCCGGCGATCCTTCCGCCTCAGCCTTCCGAGTAGCCAGAATTACAGGCATGCGCTACCACGCCCGGCTGATTTTTTGCTTTATTGTAGAGATGAGGTCTCGCTGCCCAGGCGGGTCTCAAACCCTCAGGCTCAGGCAATCCACTCACCTCAGCCTCCCAAAGGCGCGGGATTACAGGCTGAGCCACCGAGCCCGGCTACCGCTGTTTTCTAGTAACACAGAGGTCAGGTAAAGTTTAACATCGCCAAAACAAATACCGACTTGTGTCTTACCTCATAAAATATTATTTTACTTCATGGAAATAGTTCATCTTTCAAAATGTTTCATTCTCATCAAGAATATAACTAAGAGTACAGCAGCTCTGTGACCAGCAGCCACTGGAAAAAATCTTTGAGGAGCTAGCCCACTCAAAATTGACACCAGGAAGGCATGATACATGCTTAAGATAAATGATTGGTCTTGTTCCCTCTCCACATTTCTCTTTCCACTGTTATATATGAATTACTCTTCAATTTTGGAGGGGTATTATTAATCTCCGGAAGACAAGTCTAAATTATCTTTCTACAGTCTTGCATCTCACTCTATCATGTGTCATTCAGTATCTTCATAGTGCATTATAATTGCCTTTTTCTGGTCCCACTTTGTCTTCTGGAATATTCCATTAAAACCAACTCTCTCTATATTTTCAACTGCTTTGTAGTGTTTCTCCTTCATCACTTAGAAATGACCAGGGATGCTGCTTTTTGTGGTCTCTCAAGTAGAATTTGCTTTTTATCTTCTCAGTGTTTCCCCAAATTGAAAGGTTAAGTATATACCCTCCTTGCTGTTCAGATACATCCCAGCTGTTATTCTATCAATGTTTTGTGAAGACTCTCCTCCTTTTCATTATTATTGAGTGTTTACTTCCAAAAGTGTCATTTCCACAAAACCTAATAACATATGTAGGAAATTCACTGTCTACCTGGATACATCCTTCAACACAGAGTATCTCAGACATAAACGATCTGTTTGTATACCAAGTCTTATTTTCTATACATTTATTTAATTAACTGATTTTTGAAAAGTCGCCTTGTTTACATAATACACAATTAAAATAATATAAGAATTTCCTGAGAAGTATGATTTTCAGCTATGTCTAATGTATTACATTCTTCCAAACTTCTTTGGAATAACCATTTTAATTAGTTGCTTGCACGTCAGTGTTTCCTATGTAAAAGCATGAAGACAGAAAACACTATTCTAGTTATCTTCTCTTCCCTTCATAGGAATTAACATACTATGGATATTATTTCCAACTTTCTTTTTTTAATTTGAGTGGGAATCTCACTGGAAATTCATGTATTTTTGAGCCAATGGTTTTAGCCTTTGTCTGAGTGCTAGACAGAGCTGAAAATACATGAATTTCCAGCCCCTACATATTATTATCATCCAACACTTTTATTGCATTTGTTTCAGAAGTTCTGAATTATTGATCATTATTTTTAGTGTTTAAATCATCAAAGACGATCTATATTCTCTCACACAACAACTTTTTAGATTGCCATTTGTTCCTGGCTGTTATGTTTTCTCTATATGTAGTTTAACTTTTCTAAATAAATTTTTCAATTTTTTCTGTCATTTCTATCTTAAAAAGTCTTTATTTCTCTCTTACTCCTCTATGCTTAAGACTGTTGTCTTCAAACACTATTATATTATCATTAGATTCCTATGATTGTTGTCAAAAAGTTTATTGTGTGGTAAATCATTCTTTATACAAGGTATTCTGTGTTTCTCTATATTTGTGTTAAAGTCTTTGTTATTTTGGCTATGTTGTAATGAGTTTATGATGTGTCTTAATTCTAAAGATATATGTCTTTCATCAATTCTGTAAGGTTCTCAATCTTATATCTTTGAGTTTTTCTAACACATTTGCAGGTGTGTTTTCAGTATCAGTAATTTCAGTTTGGCGTATATCAGACTTTCATATTTTATCCTCATTTATGTGAATCTCTCCTTTCTTTTTTCATTTATCTCTTTTATTTATATCATAGATAATTCCTCAGCTCTCTCATGGAGCTCACTCTTTTGTTTTTCATTTATGTCTGAATTACTGTTGAACCTATCCATACTTTTTAAAGTGCTGTGACAATAATTTTCTTACTTCTGAAATTACTATTTGGTTATTTTTAAATCTCTTTTATTTCTAGACAGTGTTTTGATTATGTTTTTACAAGTTTAATAGTTTTAAATATTCTTATATACCATTCCTATAAAATTGTTCAACAAAATTACCTTCCTCAGACTACAAACATTTTGTTTGTAGGGTTTGAAGTAAATGCATGTGTATTTTGCACTTATAGAATGTGAACTAATATTCAGCAAGACATTCTTTTTAGGGTACACCTAAGCATGGTTGACTGATCATGTAAAATGTAGCTCTTCTACATTTTCTACTGACAAACATGACCGGAGTACTAATAGCTATGATTTAATTGTATGCCAATTCTTCACTTTTAGATTTAATTGAAAATATGGCTGGTGTGGAAAGTGTGGTTATGAATTCAACTACCTCCCCAACATGATACTATTTTTCCACAAACATAGAAATAGAGTATTTTACCTCCCCTGCAAATATAAAATATGTTGATAGTAAAGAAAAGAGACCTGGATGTTCAATTAAGAGGAAGGTTATGACAGGGTTCAGAGTATATCTTTCTGTCAGTGGCTAAGCAGAGATGCTGAGCTGAATTTCTATAGGTATCTGCATCTAGACTTTACTGTTCTTTCTCCTTACCGGCAGAAGCAAGAATGTATAAAAAGGAGTCAAAGGAGAAGTAGTCTGATTCACAGGATGATTCTTTTGACTCAGGGACAAGGGTATCATCATACCAAGAGCATCCAGGTTGTGTCAGTCTGAGATTCCTAGAACATGAAACAAAGGTCATAGAGATGGAATGAATATTCATTTCATTCATTTGTTCAAACAACAAATATTCTGAACATCATTTGTTAAACTCTGAAACCATATATGACCCATGCACCCACAGGAAATGAATTCTACATACTGCTAAACCCTAACATGTCTGTACATGAAAGGTTTGTATTATCATTGGGTTCTGGGTTTTGGATACAGTGCCATCTATTTGGATTGGAATGCATAATATACACTAATCCTGTATTTCTGATGGAGCCAGAACATATAATATAACAGAATTACTGATTTCCACTATTCTGAACAAATTTTCTTCTGAAATTTTTTCACATGGAGTCAAGATGGAGCTTACACTTTAGTCCCTTCTACACAATTCTCTTCACAGGAAAAAACAAAATTCCTGAAGAAACTGCAGAGGTCAGAGGTCCGTGCATGGAAAAGCACAGCTGGAGCAGCTGCTTCCCTTTCACTCCCCTTCCCCCCTTTTCTCCCAGCCTACACTCCCTGCCTCTCCCCTACATAGAAGTATTTTGTCCTGAACTGTTATCGCTAGCCTGGGCAGGCAATGATACAATTCAATACTCTGTGCTTCTACCTGGCTCCTGCTCTAAGGCTCGTTAACAACCCCCGCCCAATCCTGACTAAGACTTTGGGTGTTGTTTGCCTTACTTCAGGTTTTTCATGTGTCCATCCTCTGCCTTGTTTTCCTATAGATTCACAATCTCAAATGAAAAAAAAATTGATAAATTTGTAATTTTGAAAAAATTGAATATCCATAATTGTATATCACTGTCCATTTCAAATGTTAATCAAGCTCACAATCTTTGTTTAGCTGTTCAAGAATATCAAGATTTTCATTAACGTGTCTGGCATGTGTGTTATGCACACATTGTGGTCATTTGGTGTGTGGCATATGTAGTGTGCTTGGTGTGTATAAGTTTGTAACATATTGGCTCAGATTGAGTTATGGTTTTACATGTGATTGATTTGGTGCTTGCAGATGTTAATATGGGGTGAGGTTTGATTGAATGGAAATAGAATATGTGGTTTGTGTCTGCATTTTAGCCTGACACAAATCAATGTGTCCTATGAGTTATGTGGTTTAGTTGTACAATATAGTTAGTGGGAACATTCTCTTTAATACTAGATTAATTGCTGTGTTTGTGAAATATAAGACAAAAATAAAAGAATAAGAGTGTGTATCAAAGTGTGTAAGTAAAATAATATAGGAACTTTGAGGAAACATGACTGTGGGAAGAGTGAAAGTCGATGAAGGTGCAGAGGAAAGTAGAGAATATTAAATGGAAAATAACATGTGATTACATTAAAAGGTAAAAGTATGAAGGATTGAGTTCTGAAAGGATAACAGAGATATAGAAACTCTTAGGTTTTCACTAATAATAAATATGTCAATATAGCAAAAGACTTGCCATAGAATGTCCAGAACACTACCTATTAGAGTATCTTCAGAATAAAAGAAACCCAAATGCCCGGCTAGGGTAGTCGATAAAAAACTAGTTGTGTGCACATTATGGAAATATATACAGCAATGATATTGAAAAAAACTACATTCACATGCAACACGGGTAAATTGCACAAATAGAAAGGTGGGTGACAGGAGTCAAACATAAAGTACATATTGTATGCTTATATTTAGTTAAAAAACAGGGATAATGAATCTAGGGTCATCAGAAAGTCAGAGTAATTATTATTCTTTGTATGGTGAGGGAAAATGTTTTTCAGTTATTTGAACACAGTAGGAAGATTAAAGGAAATGAGATATGAGAATGGGGACTTCAGAATGGGTTTGTATAGGGATGAGTGTGATAATAATGTATATGAAAATATACGGATATGATGGAATCTTGGAGTGAGTGTCTCTATAGTGTGCCTCAAGTTTAGCTCTTGAGGATCTTATCACTTGGTGCCTGTTTTCAGCTGTTTGTGCTTTCACACTTTTTGGACCAATACAACATACCTTCTTCTGGCTCATACTCACACACTCTTCATATGCTTTTCTGATAAAAGTCATATTCCCTCTCCCACCATTACCCTAAGTAAAAGCCAGTTTGAAACTCAACTTTCTCTGGTCGTCTTATGTGTTTTTCCTTTGGAATTTATTGCTTGTACAGCTGATCATGTTTAAAAATAGAGAGGAGCATTCTGAGTTTCTTTTGGACTGAGAAGCCTTGTATCAACTCATCTCTGGAATATGAATTGATTCCAACATTCCGTCTGCATCCTGTTCAATAGTCCCTCCATACCAGCAGCATTGGCATTGTTTTCATATGAGATACAGTGTGAGGGAGCAGAAGCTTCCTCAGCTTTGGTCTTGAATTATAGACAGCGCCTCCTGTCTAGGCTGCAGATCATCTTCTGGTACATTTACCTTTTCTGAGGAAATCAATAAAATTAGATACATGGTTCATGCCTGGAGTTGCAGTATATAGACAAATCTATGATGATTCAGCCTACTAAGTTTATTGGAATTTCATAAAAATTGATTGTCAGTAAATAAATATGCTACTCTTAAATTAAGGCTATTGGACTGGGGTCTTTTGCAATATGAACTAAGCAGTTAAGTCCTGTGTACTTCATCGCCCTACTTCCCTGAGTTCAGAGTAGCTTGTTTGAGTCAATGACTTTACCCTTACTCTGAGTACTGGAGGAAACTAGAACACGTTAACTTCCAGTACCTATCCCACATGTTTTTATCATCTAAAAATTTTATTGCACCTATTTCAGAAGTTATGAATCAATGATTATTAATTTTTTGTTTTAATTATAAAAACCTATTTATATTCAATCTACCAACTTTTTCAGCTTATTGGCTTTTCATTTGTTAATGGTTGATGTTTTCTCAGTGTAAGTTTTTAAAATAGATTCTTTTCATTTTTCCACATTATTTTCTTTGCTGTCATTTCTATCTTAAAATGTCTTTATTTCTCTCTCAGTCTTCTATGATTATGACTCTTCTCTTCAAACAGTATTTTATATTTTTACCATTAAGAGTCTATGATTGCTGTCAAAATGTTTACCGTGTGGTAAACTATTTTTTACAAGGTATTCTATGTCTCTTTCTAGTTGTTTTAATGTCTTTCTTATTGAACTTCTAAATAATTAGTGCAGTGTACTTTAGTGTGGATTTATTTTTGCCTATCTTGTAATGAGTTTATCATGTGCCATTATTGTAAAGATATGTGTCTTACATCAATTCTGTATAATTCTCAACTGTTATATCTTTGATTCTCTCTAGCATATTTTTTGTTGTTTTATGTACCAGAAACTTCATTGGATATGTATCAATATACCTTGACATTTCATCCTCATTTATGTGAATAGAAAGGTCTATCTATGAAATGATAGTAATTGCGGCAGTCAATTCTGCACTTTATAATTGTGATATTAGTTAGTGATAACAGTATAGATCTATAAGTTTTTGCCAAATTTTACTTCCATTCATAATAATTTGGAGGAAAATTTAACTTTTCCACTTAATATTATTTTAATGATAAGACCAGTACATTAAATGATTGAGCCAGGTAATGTGATTTATTTCCTTATTAAACTGAATGTATTTCAATGCTCTTACCGAATACGTGTTTTAATTTGAAGTCTAGATGCATGGTAGGTAATAATTTCATTATAAATTTCAAGAAGAATTGTTTTTTCATTAAAAGAGAACAGAGACTTACAAATACACATATAGACACATACACACACACACACACACACACACACACACACACACACACACACACGTCAATTCCAGAGTTTTATTGTGTGCTTAATTACACCAAGATTACCAATAGCTTTTTCGGTGATGGGGAGTTTCAAGATGATAAATGATTGCTCTGAGCTTTATAATTATGTAGAACTCTATGTGCTGTTTGCTATTTTGAAGTAAAAAACAAGCAAATATTCCATTTAACATTCAAACGTTTATTACTCAGAAACTCTACTTTTTGTCTTTAGGAAGTTATTGCCTATAACTTATTAAACTTTCCAAAACAAAAAATAAAAATACTTAATCTATTTATACAGTTCAAGATATTTAGTTCTGATAATTATTGCATCATATAGTATCTGAAAGTTTTCGATAGTCAGTCAAATAGCTTTAAAGAGAAAAACTCATCCTTATATCATCACGCATCCATTTGGAAATTATAGGATTACCCAGAATGAATGAGGTAGAGAGAAAGCACTGTTCTATTTCTCTCCAAGGAGCAAGTTCTGGTTCTTCTTAGCATTTGCTACTAGGTCTGAAAATTAGATGTAATACAGGGAAGATTGAGGGCTCCACATATCTGCTATCATTACTAGAGTGCTTTTATTCCTAGTTTTCCTTCAGGTCCAGTTTATCCTGTTCCCTACAGAAGCTTCAGGATACCAATCCACAGAGCACAAGGTAATGAATCTCTCCACTGACATAGTTTAAAGATTTACCTTAATCCTTGTCCCAGAAATAATCTGCCATGACATGAGAGAGCAACAAAGTCCTGTTACCACAGGCCCTACAACAACTCAAGATTAGTATGAGTCTTGGTTATTTTCTCATATATTTAGATGTCATATGCAAATATAATTTTTTAATACTTTCCTTTTTTGACAAAAGTTATAGTATATATGCTGGAAGACAAGTCTTAAAGTACAAGTTATGAAACACTTTTAATTTTCATTGAGATTCAAGTCTAGGAGCCAAGTTCAAAGGTATTCCCTTTGTGGCTGTAGTCTGAAATTTGTAACAGGAGTATAAGTCACTGAAAAACTTATTAGGGTTAGACTTCATGTAAGGCATCTTTATTTTTATGCATTATATCTTTCACTTCCCAGTATTTTAATGATGTGTTATGAAATGTTATAGCTTTGTCTTAACCACACTCTGAATTAAAAAGAAACATGTACCCAGTCTTTTTTTTT